>NC_056620.1:16215360-16465360 GCF_018340385.1 Cyprinus carpio
TTCAGGGAGGCTGAATGCATTTGTTGTTGTGTTTGTTTGAAGCTTACATCCAGACGTCTCGCGCTCTGATGGTCTCCTCCTCTCTGCTCGGTCTGCCGGCTCTGGCGCTCGTGCTGCTGGCGATGCCATGCGTCAAGCTGAGCCAAGAGACTGAAGACACCACAAACACAGACGCGCAGTGCTGGAGGACTTCTTATACCTGTTCATATGTGAGTTATTACAGTGTTACTGATGAGAAATATATTAGGGTCAGACCGTCAGCCTCAGAAAGAGGTGTTCATTCACATCTAAACAATTTGGACATTTCAATGGTATTTCTAAGTGTATAGGCTAGTCACCCAAAATTAAAAGCGCTGTCACCTATCACTTCAAAACCTTACAATCCTGTAAACTTAGCCTATTGTCTGAAAGCATGGTAGCAATTAAGGGTCTCAAGTATGTGAGCGGTTTTACAGGATGTTATTTAATAGCAGTAGGTGAGGGAACTGTTAGAATCTCCTTTTTTTTATGGGTAAATCATTATCAGGGTCAATGATTTTATATTTTTGGCTGAGAGCAAGGAGATCACCTTCCTGTGTCAGCGTGGAAAGGTTTGACAAGAACAGAAGTGCTGTTTTATTGTTTGCATGTCCCATTGTATATATTTTCCTATCGTATTCCATATGTATACATGTATAACAATGCAGTGTTCTGTGTGTATAAATTACAAAAAAAATGTTTTGTGAAGGATTTGTAATATTTAATATATTTGTCTTCTAAGGCTCTAGAAAGTACAAATGCGAATCATTTCAAGTTTATAAACATTTTTAAACAACGTTTGAGATACTGACATAAATGACATTTTGTGAAATCTCCGCAGTGGTACTGTGTAATCAGACAGACTGTCAAAGAATAAGATAAGAAGAAGGTACCCGAAGGCAATCGTTTTAAAAATCAAGGCAGTGAAAGGTGCCTTTTTTTATGAGACCTATGAAAACTACTGTAGGCATTTTGCTGAGGCAAGCTATGTACTAGATTGTGTCATCAAGTGTTGTTTCTCGTTGTTACATTACCTTTCTTGTGCCACTTTTGATTATTTAATTAAACCAACTACATTTTGTTACGGAACTTTGAATTGGTCATTTATTGTACACATTTCTTTGTTGATTTTATTTTTGTTTTTTGTCCTTTTACAGGTGTATCTTCAACAGGTGGCAATGTGGTTCAAAAGTTTGGGCTGATCTCTATTCATCACAGAATCCTGAAAAGTCAGCAAAGACTTTTACAATGTTACAAAAACTTCTACTAAATACAAAACTCTCAGAAAACAATTCAACAAAGAAACAAAAAATCTATTAAAAATGTTCTATCTATTCATCAAAGAATCATGAAAAAATGTATCATGGTTTCAAGAAAAATACTAAGTAATACAACTGTGTTCAACATTAATAATAAATGTTTCTTGAGCAGCAAATCAGCATATTAGAATGATTTCTGAAGGATCATGTGACACTGGAGTAATGGCTGCTGAAAAATAAACTTTGTCATCCAGGAAAAAAAAAAAAACATAAAAAATAATTAAATACAATAAATCTCCCCCAATATATATATATATAAAAAAAATAATAATAATTACTGACCCCAAACATTTGAACAGTAGTGTATAAATCTGTTTTCTGTCATTTAGTAAGGGTGGTTTCTCTGAGCTTGGTATGAGTCATCATAAAGAGTCCAGATATGTTTCTGATGCCAAAAATTGATCTCGGTCAGCATTATATCATCTAACCCACTAGATGGCATTCACACCCAAAATAATAATTTCATACTTCCTCAGAAAGCGTCTTTTTAAATTGTTACGGTTGACATAAAGTTCTGTTGTAGTTTGTGAATTATTAAACCGATTATTTAATTTGGGAATAAGCCGAAAAATATAAAACTGAGAGAGAAAATGAAAGCAGATACTTATTATAACTGTAATAAATCAAAGATGTTATTCTCCAAACTTTGAGGGAAGGCGATTGTGATGTATGTGGCTGTGATTTCTTCTGATTGGCTGAAAGCTGGGCACGTCCACTATAAAAAGTAAATTTACCAACTGGATTGTTTTCACAGTCCATTCTCAAACTGTTAGTATGCGCATCTTCTCTATAATTTAGGGTCAGTGATCTTAAAATATTTTTTAATGTTTTTGTGTTAGTATTTTTTTTTATTTTTTTTACTTGAATACCATAAACTTCTTCTCTGCGAACACATTTGTATATATTCAGTAAGAATGTCCCATAGCTGTCGTCTGCTTTGTGGTTTTTTAATGAGCTGCATCGGCTGGACTGGTATTATAATAGCGACCTCAACAAACGACTGGGTGGTGACCTGTAAATACGGCATGCACACCTGCAGGAAGATGGATGAGCTGGAGACCAAGGGCTTGTGGACAGAGTGCGTTATCTCTACTGCTCTCTATCACTGCATCTCACTCAACCAGATCCTCGATATACCAGGTGAGAAAGAGTTCAACAAATCATTATTTTCTTTGCATGCAATCTTTTATTATTTATTCCGATTTAGGGTTTTTTTTTTTTTTTTTTTTTTTGTGCAAATTATAGATTTTCAGGGAGGCTGAATGCATTTGTTGTTGTGTTTGTTTGAAGCTTACATCCAGACGTCTCGCGCTCTGATGGTCTCCTCCTCTCTGCTCGGTCTGCCGGCTCTGGCGCTCGTGCTGCTGGCGATGCCATGCGTCAAGCTGAGCCAAGAGACTGAAGACACCAAACACAGACGCGCAGTGCTGGGAGGACTTCTTATACTGTTCATATGTGAGTTATTACAGTGTTACTGATGAGAAATATATTAGGGTCAGACCGTCAGCCTCAGGAAGAGGTGTCATTCACATCTCAACAATTTGGACATTTCAATGGTAATTTCTTAAAGGGATAGTTCACCCCAAAATTAAAGCGCTGTCATTTATTCACTCAAATGTTGTTCCAAAATCTGTTCACTTTCTTTGTTATAGAACACGAAAAGAGTCAATAATGTGCTATTCTCTGTTTTCAATTAATGAGAGTTTAAATAATATAAAATTATCAACAAAGTTGTTTTGTGTATTATATTCTAAGTCTTCTGAAGTCATATAGGATAACTTTTTTTTTGACAAATAGAGGGAAAGCTGTTATATAGTCAGTGTGTAAACCTGTCATTTATGATTTGGATGGGTTAATTAACTGAAAAGATCTACTTGTATCACTACTTCACTAATGAACTCTCATGTAACCGCCAAGAGGGATTATGTTCAATGAATGCATCCTTTCTACTTTTAACTGAACTGTCCTTTAAACTTTTTACTCAATCCTAAATTTGTGGATTTTACAGTTTAAAGTAGCACTTATCACTATTATAAATAAAGGTTCTTCATTCTCTTCAATGAAGAACCTTCAATATCCTTGGATGCTTCAGATTGAACATCAGAATGAATGTTCTGCACACTAAGAACAAATGTTTCTTTGAAGAATTGTGCACTGAAAGGTTCTTCGGGGAACCAAAAATGGTTCTATATGGCATCGAGGCAAAAACCCCTTTTGTAACTTTTTTTTTTTTTAAGTGTTAAGTGCTACACTTAATCAACTCCATCATATTAAACTTGGTATTTACCAAAACCCATTTAACTAATAACACCCAAGCACCATTTCTAGAACAGCCATGGTACCATTTCCTGCAAAAAAAGGACCCAGTGATATATTACTCATGAACCTAAAATAAAAATGTGTTAAATTGTTGAAAATGTTGCAGTTCCAAGCAAAATGCTAGATGTCGTCCTCTGGTTGTACATATCCTCTCTAAAGTCAAGCTTTCAACAAACAGGGCTGAAAATGTCCTTGACTGAAGAAACTGTAAAACATCCAGAGATTTCCTACATCCTGTTAGAGTGGGAAGAGCCAGTCATGGTCAACTGTCCGACCCATTTCTACAGGTGACTGGTTTACATTTGGCTAGTTTGTTCCGTAAAGTAACAACACAAAAGTCCTAAGGTGTGGTCACATTTACTGTTGTTCAGCAAAATGCTCTAATTTCAAAGAGAATCTACGCTTTCTGGAATTTCATGTGAGGGTGAAAGCTTTCCAAATGCAAATTTCAGATCAGGTTCGATTGGTCAAGCAAATCTGATACACTGACCCACAAAAACCTACTTGATTTGAAGGTGACTTTTTTCATTGCAGTCAAGTCAGTTTGCTATTCTCCATGATTCTGGTATTACGTTATAGTGGCCTTCCTGTTGTTTTCAGCTCTGTGCGGGATGGTGTCGACGGTGTGGTTCCCCATCGGAGTGCTTCACGAAGACGGCCTGATGTCGTTCGGATTCTCTCTGTATGCTGGCTGGGTCGGTTCAGTCCTTTGTTTTTTTGGCAGCTCTGTGATGATTTGTTGCTCAAGGGGCGACGGCCCAAGTCAAAATCCTGAAAACCACTACTACTACTCAAAACACAGCGGAGTTACCAACTCCGGCCCTCCTATTAACAACCATGCCAAGAGCGCACATGTGTGAGAGTGAAGACACACTGGATAGGACCGCAGACTCCTTACCTCAAGATTTGAGCACATACCAAATATGTGAAGAAATAGTTTTTTAACTGCCATGGTTTGACTGCAAACATGTGAAGATTTGGCGGGGACAGAGAATTCAGTGGAAACTGTTATCTAAAACTCCCAGACGTTTAAATATTAAAGGCTTTGTTTGAACAGACACTGAAAAGAATTCAAAGGGAAACAGTTCTTGATTCCCTAGGCATGTTTTTTCATGGACGTTTGTGAGTCAAAGTATTTACACTATTCATTTTGCTCCTATATTTTTTCGGTGACTTTCTTTTAACTTTTTTTTTTACTTGTTGTGCATATAAGCTTATTATATAATGCCAGCATTTAGGAAAGCATGTACACCCAGACAGACAGAAAGACAGACGAACAGGAAACCTGTGTGATTAAATGACCAGATGTCATCTGCACTGTTTTCCTGATCTCCTCACAGCTTCCTGCACACAACCTCCTAGGAAATCAGCGTTTGAAATTTGAGAAAAAATATCTGTAAGAAGATAACCGGTCATTTTTCTGGTCTCATATGGTTGGAGGGTTGATTTATTGTTGTAATGTATTATTTTATGCACTGTTTGGGGGTTTGAAGACATAAAACTACCGTCCAGTGTTATGCATAGTGCTTTTTCAAATCGTCACGCCATCTCATGTTACACAAATGTAATGTGTCTAAATGAAAACATGAACTCGCAAAATATTGTTATAGCTGATGACACAAAAAAGACACCATTTGTGCTTGTAAAATATATTAATTTTAATATTTCATTTGAAATATATTTGTATATTCTTTCAAACATGTAACTCTTGATCTCTGTGAATATAAATGTTATAGCTGTAGGGAAGAAATATAAATATCTTCGTGCAAACCTAAACAAGGGTCAAACCACAAGAGAAAGACATTTCTACAAACCAACATAGGAGGAATTTGATATCAACGTCGCAAAATATTTTGAGAACTATTAAGCTTTCACAGGGAGCCAATCATAATATTTCCCCCTGAAATTCAAGGGGGAGTTTGAGCTTTTAGATCAAACACAGCTGTGGAGATGATGTAAGGTGAAAAGTCCACTCAATGCATCTACAGAGGGTTTCTGCTCATGTAGTGACAACTTGCATGAGTTTTTGCTTTAAAGAGTCATCCTGAGTTTTTATACGGAGAAGACAAAGACATTGCTTTTAGGATCTAAGTATAATGAAAAAGTGAATTTAAAACCAACACTGTAACAACAGCTCACTTGAGAAAGAAATACTAATTCTGTTAAATATCTAAGCAAGCTTATATTTGATTAAAGTAGAATAATATTAAGGAGGGGCTATTTAAAGGCACTTATGAAGCCTCAATTTAAAAGAAAACTGGTCTAAACATCCCTCTAGATAATCGCTTATCTGTCACAAGGTGCAAATGCATTTTACCAAGTAGCTGTTCAAGAATAAATATGTTTAAGTTCACTAAGAAATACACACAAAATGTTTTAATAATTAGAGGGATATGATTAACAACACCTTCAAACCTAGAAAATCCTTCAGTGACTGATTCTGTCAAGTAGAATGTGTTCCTGGACTGACATTTGTTCCTCTCAAACAAGCACATACTAATGTTAACCATTAACTACCCATTTGGTCTCATGAGATCCTAATCAAAACAAAAATATTAATTTTAATAATGGATTTATTGAATGGACACTACTTTATTATATAAATTAAATAAAAAAGAAATTGTTTTAAAGTAAGCATGAAATGAAAATTCATGTTTTATAAATGCATCTTAATGATCTTCTTGTAAACCATTTTTCCACGCATCATGGTTTTTTTTTTTTTTCCGTTTTTACTCAAATTTCGTAACATGATTTTCCATTCACTCTGATATGTATCACTATATGTCGCTTCCATTTTATTCTGACTTTAAATGTATTATCAACAGTATGTTTTAATTAAAATTGTCTAATTTATCCTCATAATGCACATTTTCCTTTTGTCTTCATTACTTATTACAGTATTGCCGCATTGACCTAGGGACATATTCTATTTGCCAAAATCATGGTCACCCAAATCCAACCTCCACTGCGACAGTAGTTTAGTGTATATTGCTCACTCAGGTGAATACTCTTCATTGACTAGCTCCTCAAAGCCTTTATTGGTCCTGCCTTTGCCTCTGTAATTATGACTGTTGGACGGTCTCTGTTCATCATAGTGCTGCTGGTAGTGTTTCTGATAGCCACGCTCCTCAGCCGCCCAGCCCTGGTACTGTCCGTCCTCTTCGTCCTCCTGAGGGGGGAGGTCTTCATCGATATTGAAGCTGTCGTCCACCTCTGTGTCATACCTCTGGTAGGAGCTGGCGTGAGCCGCTTCCTCTCTAGCGCTGAGTTCCAGCGAACTGTTCCACATCCCATAGCTAAAATAGATCAGCACACCTGTAGGATGAAGAGATGGGGACAGTTAAGGCCCATTCACACCGAGGATGATCATTCTAATTCTATGAGAACAGGGAAGTGCGCACCATGACTATAACATTAACAACATAAAGGAATATCTTTGGAATCACTTTAAGAACTGCAGCGTGCAGCTTATATAGTCATCGCTATAGTTATCATTCTTGGTGTAAATGGGTGTTTACAGATGATTGGGAATATATGGAGTAGAGCTGCATGATTTGCTGATAAAAATTGTGATTGTGATTTTAAATGTAATATTAAAAAAACTTTTTTTTTGGTGCCGATAGCCTCACAGGCAGTACACCGACATTTAGCACTGTTGTGCTTCAGCCGTCCCGAGTACGAGTCCCGGCTAATGGACCTTTTCTGATACTGCCTCCCTCTCTCTCTCCCACTTCGCTTCCTGTCTACCGACTGGCCAATCAAAATGTTATGTATGGTTATGTATGGAGTATTATAAAGTATACTCTGTATTTTATTTTACAGTGAAATATCACAATATAAATATAAATATTAATTTTAAATAATAATTATAAATATTTAAATAACATTAAATAAGTAAATAATTTAATATTGCAAAAAATAATACATGTAAATATATATAAATATTAATTGTAAATAATATGTAAAGAATATTGTAAATACATAATATAGAAATAATATATGTAAATAAATATAATACCTTATTTTACAGTTAAATAATACATTATATAAAAAAAATAAATTAAAATAATTAAAATAAATTTTTTATATTATTTAAAAATAAATAAAATCATTTTTAAATAATGCATTTTAAATAATTTATTTATATAATAATAAAATAAAATATTTGTATAATATAAAATAGTTTATCCAAATAAAATCAACAACAACAAAAACTAAAGAAATATTACTATTGTAAGGTTTCACTGTAAAATGTATAAGATTTATTTAAAAAATATTAAATAATATTAAATAATATTTTATGATTTACTACTACAACTACACCACAAAATATTATTTCACAATATTTAATATTTTATTTAAACAATATATTTAGATTCAAAATTAAAAAAAAAAAAAATTTACTATTGTGATATTTCATTGTATAATAAAGTAGAAAACAATTAAAATTGAGTCTTAATTTCTTAATTTTTAAATGTTAAATTATAGATCAGACCTTTTTTGTTGATAATGAGTAAATAATGAGCTGCTCACATGTAAGAATAGTTCTGTGTTTAACATGCAATATGCGCTTATATTTATTTATTGCAATTTAATAATCATACTACGTTATAATAGGTTTTATTCTGATTAATCATGTAGCCCTAATGTCTAGCATACACAAGAGAAGATCTGGCTTACCTAGTGAGCACCACACCACAAAGCGCACCCAGGTGATGCTGGAGAGTTTGAGCATGAGGTAAATGTTCACCAGCATGGCAGCGATGGGCACAAAGGGAACACAGGGCGCCATGTAGGGTAACTTTTTAGGGTTCTCTGGCTGCCGGAGAATAATAATAACCAAAGTGACCATGAGGACAATCACAGTAATTATAAAAGGTAATATTGCCCAGCGAGCTCCTCCTGAGACCTGGTCGAAGCCATAGATGACAAGTGTCCAGAGAAAGAAGGTCAAGATGAAGAAAAGGAGGACACAGGAAGTAACAGTACGTCCTGTTGCAGGTGTGGGCCTATCGCCCAAGTTTGGAAGGCCCAAACGCATCCGTATAGTGTAATAATGAGACCCCAAAATGCGTTTCAAGAGACTATTGGAGTCATCCACCTCAGTGCTGTTATCTCCAGCGCCGTAGCCGGAACTATCCGACTGGTAACCTCCAGAGTCCGACTTTTCAATCAGAGTTTCGTCGTCTCCTTTGGAGGGGAGGTTCTTGGACCCACAGGGGTTGTCGGCGTATTCTTCTCCATCAGGTGAGTTCATGTCCTTCTCACTAGCTGCCATCTTTTCCTCCTTCCTCTTCCTCTCCTCCTCTTCCTCCTCAGTAAGGAAACTGGTGAAGCCGTCTCTGTCGGGCTGATATCGCAGAAGCAGCACACATACTGACACCAGTGTGTAGGCCAGCAGCGTGCCGATGGACATCATCTCGATCAGGTCCCTCAGACTCACCAGAAGAGCCAACAGAGCAGCCAGAGAGCCTGATACAGCACAGGCCAGCACAGGCGTCTCTGTGTGCGGACTCACAAAGGACAGGAACCTGGCGTACACACAAACAAGCCAGAGTTATTATAGGTAACTAAAACTAAAACCATAAAAAAAAAAAAACATTTTTGTTACTTGAAATAAAATCATCATTCACTGAAAAAAAAAAAAATCCATTTCAGAATTGCCAAGACAAGGCACTTTGAGGTACTAAAACAAAATAAACAAAACCTAATAAATTATATAAAATTCTATAAAGATATTTGAAAATAATGACAAAAATATCCAATAAAATGGCTAAAACTGTAACTAAAATATATAATTGCATTTTAATCCAGGACTAATATGTTTGTAAGGCTGCACAATTTGAGCAACGATTTGTTAAAAAATAATATACACATAATTTATAATAAAACAAATAAAAATTGCAATAACCTACAGGAAAATTCCTTAAACTTACTAAAAATGTAATTTAAAACATTCTAGGTTTGCTTCTTTGTGTTTTATTTTGTGACTAAAAACTATATCTGCATAAAATATTAATAAAAATTACAAATTACAATAAAAAAAAAAAAAATTACTAAAACTTTAACTAAAAGAAAATCTCAATTTTTCAGATAAAATATCTCATTGTGATTTTTTAATTGCTATTGAAAACCTTATAGGGATTGCTGTAGTGCTTAAATACTATATAGACATATGAAAGAAAGGAAGAAAAAAAGAAAGAAAGAAAGATGACCAAAACCTAAAATTTTTAAAACTTTAACTTAAAAAAAAAAAATTTGAATTTGTGATTTAAAATTGTTTTTGTTTTTTTTGTTTTTTTTAAATCCAGGTTTGCTTCACTTGTTTGTATAGGGCTGCACAATTTGGCCAAATCTTTGTGATTAAAAACTACATATTAACAGTAAAACAACAATAACAACTAATAACAATTTGAACCAACAATGAATTACTAAAATGTTTACTAAAATTAAACTGAAAACAGAAAATATAAAAATTAAATCTAATTCAAAATATTACCAAAACCATTTCAATGGTACTTAAAATAGCACTGAAACAAACTTGGGATAAAAAGCTTGTAAAACATGCATAGCATAAAATAAAGAAAAGCATATAGACCAATACCTGAAAAGCAGCCCATCTCCTGCCATGGCATAGATAACTCTGGGCATAGGGAACAGAGATCCCAGCAGGCTGACAGTGAGTCCTGCAACAGCGCCCACAGCTACAATATACTTCCCTGCCAAGAAGCCGTGAATGGCAAACATCTCCATAAGCGGGGCATCGCCATCAATCCGGTTAAATGGCACCAACAGCGTCAGAATCACACTCACCTCAGACATATAAACAGGTAAAAAGCTTATTATGTGGCAGTTTGTCACAACAATTTAAAATACGTGGCATGAAATGTGCTTTAGGACACAATCTCAGTCCAGAACTTAATTCAAGGTGTAGCGATGAATGGATGCTGTATAATGAATAATCCAATTCCATTGCACAATAAGAAAACTCATGATGCATTCAATCTGTCTCAGGAGAATAAAAGCAAATTGCTTTCAGATTAATATTTGAAAAAGAATGAGTAGAGGTCTTCAGCTCTAGGGATCAGAATAGGGCTTAAATAAATTACAGGCCAGCTCTTAAGTGCTTGAATGATTCATTGAATTGTTTGAATGTGCAATGTAGGCTGAAATACTTGCCTATCTTGAACACCTATTTTTTCTGCAGAGCCTCTCCTTTAATAATTCAATATTCAAATTTGGTAAACAGTTTGATGTCAGAGTTAGGTTACAAAGTATAGAATCCATGTTTATTTTATTAATATCTTTCAGGCTATCTATAAGCTGGTACATAAAAAAAAAGCTTTCTGAACCATATGTATGATGATCCCTTTGACAGGTACATGCTTCTTAAAGGGATAGTCCACCCAAAAATTCTGTCATTAATTACTCACCCTCATGACGTTCCAAACCCGTGAGACCTTTATTTATCTTCAGAACACTAATTAAGATATTTTTGGTGAAATCCAAGAGCTTTCTGACCCTGCATGGACAGCAATGCAACTGACATGTTCAATGCCCAGAAAAATAGTAAGGACATCATTAAATTAGCCCATGTGACATCAGTGGCTCAACCTTAATGTTATGAAGCTACGAGAATACTTTTTGTGTCATTGTCTGACACGTAAGAGTAGAAATTGTTGAAAAAAAGTTGTTCTTTTTGTTTTCTTTGCACATAAACAGTATATTTGAACATGTCATGTCTGTTGCTGTCTGTGAAGAATCAGAAAGCTCTTGGATTTCACAGAAAGGTCTTACGGGTTTGGAACAACATGAGGGCAGGTAATTAATGACAGAATTTTCATTTTTGGGTGAGCTACCCCTTTAAAAAAGTAAAGGCCACTATATGTTTTCAAATTTTATATTACACAGATCCATTTAAACTTAGTGAGAAAAACCGTATTCGAGATATTATAAATGCAACAAAAAATTATATAATTTTGCAGAAAACGCATCTTAAAATTAAAATTAGGCTTAAATAATTGGCTTTTTATTGTACTAAAGTTAGAGCAAATTATTAAAATACCTTGCAAATATTTATTTTGTATTAAATTAGCTATTGCTAGCTAAATAACTATTGGAGTTATTACTTTAAGATTTATTTAGTTATTTATTTGCACTTCAACTATGAATTGATAAAATTATCATGTATAAAAATATGAATAATTGTGACAGAGAATAATGCCCTAAAACCTCCAGTGAACAAGATAAATGTGACAATACTCCACAGACAAATGCACAAAATATAGGCAGGTTTTTTTCTATGTATTTATATTTACTATTGAAAACTAGGGGTTGATTAATCTCAGATCTTAAATCCTTAGAAAGCAGAATCATGACAGAAATAATATCTTATTTGGTAAACTTGTTAAAAAATTATGTAATTAAACAAAACTACAACTAATGTGGTTCTCAGTCCAGTATTTGGGTATGAGAGGAGTCACTGTACTCACAGAGACGTACGCTGTGAGACAGGTGACGAGAGACGCTGTTATGGCATATGGAATGGAAGTGTCAGGGCTCTTGGCCTCTTCTCCTGTGGTGGCGATAATATCAAAGCCAATGAAGGCGTAGTAACAGGTTGCAGCTCCTTGCATGACCTACAGAGCACATAAAAAATATTGATCTTTATTATAGCAGAATGCTCATTTTGCTAAACATCACATTCATTGAAGACAAAGAGTAATGCATATATTCCTATATAGCTAACATTCTTACCCCTGACCAGCCATAGGGCAGAAACCTCCCATCCTCCCAGTTGGCTCCAGAAAGGAAAAACAGTCCAGCAAGCACCATAAAGACCCACACGACCAGGTTAACCATATTCAACACATTATTGAAGCTCACAGAGTTTTTCACCCCAAAACCCACAATCACCGTCACCACCATAGCGATCAGCAGAGCCAGCAGGTCTGGATAAGATTCCTCTCCCTTACCTGAAAAGAGACAAACAAATGAACTGTGTGAGGAACATGAAGGATGGATAAAGACCACATCAACCACACAAGTGATTTGTTTAGTTTCTGATCACTAGGAAAGACACTTACCCAGGCCATTCAATGTTCCAAGATGGTTGATCATGTAGCGGCTGATGGTGTGATTGGCTAAAGAGTCGAACATGCGAAAAAATGCTGACACTCAGTGCACGTGGCCCCTCTGCTGTGCCAATCAAATACTCCAAAATGAGATTCCAGCCAATAAAAAAGGCCACAAATTCTCCCACTGTGACATAACTGTATGTGTAGGCGGAGCCTGTTGTTTTAGGCACTCTCACACCAAACTCAGCATAGCAGACGCCTGTGTGAAAATCACTGAGATTAGCTGTTTGACAAGTTCAGAATGCAGAAACACATTTAAAGTCAACGTCTGGAATTTTGTGGATGCGGCCATTTATGGATGTTAATTTAGGTCTCAGGTTATCATTTCTATGTGTTTTTATTTTCTGATTATTAGGGAAAAGCAATTAATTTACCATGTTTGAAGTTTTAGTGGCAATGTAAAATTATCTATAATTATAATTTAATGTAGAATTTCAAATTATTATTATTAATAATATAACTTATTTAAACCATAACATGTTTGAAGTTTTATTATAGTATTTATATTTATAATTTATGTAGAAATTACCTGGAGCTCTGTCTTTATTAGGAAAAAAAAATAATGAGAGCTGTTTTCGACCACTTAAGTCATTGATAGTTAAAGCTTACCATGTTTGAAGTTTTATTATAGTATTTATATTTATAAATTATAAAAAATATATTATTATATAACATCAAAAAAATAAAAAAAAAATAATAAGCATTATTATAAATTTCAAATTCAAAATAGTAGTCTTGTTTTAATTTTCTGAAAAATTATTCACATTCATAATTTATGCAGAAAATTATGAGTATTAAAAATAATAAAGTTTATTAATGTTTAAAAATAACATTAAGTTATTAAGTCTTAAGTTTTTATTTTCTGTTTATTAGGAAAATAATTGTGGCAATATGGTTTATTTATATTATTAATTTATTTTTTAAATGTATTGAAAAAAAAATTATTTTAAGTATTATTTCTATTTTTTATTTTGCAACAAGGTGAATAGTTGATTGGCCCGTGTTTAAAATTCAATAATAAATTGACCATTCTTTTATTTCTTTTTTGTATTATTAATATTTTATGTTATTACTCTATTTCAGTTTATTCAGATTAATGGTCTGGTTCTTGGCCTGACAGGTCTCAGTCTTGTGGTTCTTGGTCTAGAACTGGGCCAAGTCTTGGTCTGGTTGACTTACTCTGGTTTAAAAAAATAGTCAAATAACAACTGCTAAAGGTAAGCTAAGAGACCCCATAAGGTATATATTATTGCTGTGGTTTTGTGAACTTTAGACTTAAATTTGAATAATTTTATCTAAATAAAACATAGAAAACAGCACAGCTGGCCATGATTAAAGACAGGTGGAGTTATCTCACAGCCTTCAGGACACATAAAAAAAGAAATTTATATATATAAAATATATATATATATATATATATATATATATATAGATATATATATATATATACACACACACACACACACACACACACACAGTATATATAAAACATGCAATTGTCAAGCTAACTGGACAGATAAGAGGCCTATTTATGTTAGAGCACCAGCAGTGATTTTTGATGCCCTAAATTCAAATGCAAACTGTTCATAAGCTATCAAAAGTCATAAATTCTCACCTGACAGAATGGAAGCCACAGCTGCAATGATGAAGGACAAGATCACTCCAGGTCCTGCCATTTCCTTAGCCACAAGCCCGGCGACCACATACATGCCAGTGCCCACACAGCTGCCCACCCCAAGTGACACCAGATCCACCGTAGTGAGCACACGGGCGAGCCTGGTGCCGTGCAGGTCATCTGAGCCCTCCTGCATGGAGTCCACAGGTTTAGTGCGCAGGATTCGCGAGTGGAGTCCATACCAGGACGACTCCCACTCAATTCTCCTGGGGTCCAGTTTAGCAAAGACAGCGCTCATCCTCCAGCACAGGAAGACTCGATTAAAAGAAGGGTGAGGTTTGTCCTCAGCGTCTCGTTCCAGGTGTTTCCTCTAAACTTGTCTTGTATGAGTGTCTCCTGCTTTATTCTTTGCTCCCTCCTCTCTCTCTATCTCTCTCTCTCTCTCACACACACACACACACACACACGCCGTCTCAGAGAGGATCCATGAGCTGATCAATCATCATAGTGCTCTATACTGAATCCGCAATGACATCCTACAAAAAGAGGGAAGCATGTAAATCGCATATCATCCACAGATAATGAAACATAATCAACTCAGACAAAAAAATCAGGCTAGGTTTAATACTGAAGAGCAACATGTTACAATAGTCAAACAATAGAAAGTGTCCCTTCATTCACTTAGGTGAAATGTTGCTATGGTGGCACGTCTCATTAAACTTGCAGATTAGCATATGGAGAGCATCAGATATCCAGTGGACATTGATATACTAATAGAGAGAACAATGTGAATAGAATGTCATATTTCAGCCTGAAGAAACAGGACTGAGGTCTGTAAACAGAACCAAATTGGTGCTTTATGATATAAAGGTTGATTTAACATTGACAGTTTACTGTTATTGGAACAGACAAACTGTGCAAACAATAATTAAAAATGTATATACTGTTTAGATATAGTCTTACTAAAGAAACAGAATATGTATCATATTACTTACTAGAGTAATAGATAAAACTAGATTAACAATAAATTTCGAACAGTCTTGCTAAAACAGTATACTTATTGTATTATTATATATTATATATGTTTAAAAAATGATAATATTTAAGATGAGCCTCAAACATCATCCTGTTTTGAAAATGTCTGTCAGAATTGAAAATTCTTGAATATTTCGAATATTTTATCCATTAATGACATATAATACAATGGCAACAGTCTATTACTAAAACAAAACAATATTAATATTGTATGCATTATGTTTGTAAAAAAAAATGTTGAATATTTTTATATTAAATTAATGACATCCTCCTGCTTTGAACATTTATGCCAATAACATATTTTAGCATAAAATGTATACTCACTATAGAAATTATGATATTTGAATGCATTTTAATATCAGTTGTATTTTAGTATCACTAAGACACTATTATAGTTTTTGTTACTGTTTTGAATTCGCTTAATTTTCTGCCTCCATGTTAATTTAGTTTAAAGTTTTAGTAATTTTGTGATGCCTTTTTGCCATTTTTATTAGATTCTGCTCTTTTAAAATTTGCCAATATAGTTTTTATTCATTTTTATTTCAGTTTTAGTTTTGGTTATTGTAGTAATTCAAGTTTATCTGAAAGAAAATGAGAAATGTTACCTTGGAAACTAGCTAAAATAAAATAAGTTTAAGGTTCTTTATATTTTATTTTATTTCAGTTAACATTTATCTTAAGTTTTATTTTTTTATTTTACTTTAATTTATTGTTTTAGTTTTTCCGTCATGAAAACTATAGTTTTTCCTTAAATGTCCAGGTTTTTCATAATTGTGGGAATTCTGATCCATAACCTTTTACATTTAATGTCATCATTTCAATATACTTTCTTCTGCCTATCTGCATGAGGCCTATTTTTGAACTGTCATCTATGTCAGTCTCCATCTGCTTCAATCCACTATGTTCCTCACGGCTTTCTTTTGTTTTTCCCTTCACAGATAGCATCACCACACAGTGCTATCTTGTTTCCTTCAATCTAATGCAGGAGACAAGCTACAGTTGCCGTCACAGACCCAAGATCTGCTGGATCTGCCTGTTGGTAATTGCCAGTCCCACTGCTGTGTCAGTGCCTGCAGGCTCTGTTTCATACAACCTGACAATATCTCATCTGTTATCAAAACAGTGTGAATTGAAGCACGGCTGACAGCAATTTACCAGATGATGTCAGATACAGAGGGAAGTTATATCCGCATTATCTTTGTAGAGAATAAGAGCAAGACACCAGTTATCAAACACTCTCAGGAGTCTCCATAATAGTGCCGTATTATAGACATTAAGACATAATTATATTGTGGTCTGAGTAACCCATTAGCTTTTCTGTTTCTCATTTCACCTGCCTGAATTAAGTGAATAACTGGAAATGGAAAAGTTTTTAAGCATTAAACAACCAAGAAAATCAAGTATTCCAGGTCACAGAAGACAGATAAGACCTTTCCAGTCAGCAATTCTGAAGCTACAATATTTTAAATATACAAAGTAATAATATGTGCACCGTAAATAATCTTCACAATTTACAGCTAAATATATAAGATACAGGCCGGCTCTCATCTTCTGTGTGTAGAAATGATTCATGAAGTCTTATAAAGGATCTCTGATTACATTTGCTCCTGACAAAAGGACTGATGTCATCAGACTCCAGAGCAAGGGATAGGAAACAGATTATAAGGAAGGGAGATGAATGGCATGTATATATCAAGAGAGAAGCCAGACATCAGTACAGTCACAATTACACAGAGCTCCAGCAAAATGCTGCTCCTTGTAAAAGATATCCAAGCCATAAGATTAGTATGCTGAAGTTAGAAGACTGATTTCGGCCAATCATAAAGTTCTGAAGGAAATTACACCATTATTCTGCGTTGCAGTGTTTCGAGACATGTTTAAATTTAACGTCACACATGCGCAAGGCCTACTGAAAAAGAAATGCGGCCCGGCGCAAAGGTCAAAGACTTCCATCTAGCAAATGCTTACACAGAAAAACAATTTAAAAAGCAGCGCAGTAAAATGCGAATAAGGTGTTCTGTCACTCAGAAGTGAAAATTTGTGGTTTTGAGATGTCATCCTGGGTGTGAACAGGCCTTTAGCATGAACGGTCCAAAAGAAAACGGTGTAGACTTTAAAGGTCATTTACAACGAACAGCAGATGTGTTTTTTTTTTTTACTGGGTTTACGAAAGTGGCTAATGACTATTATAACAATGCAGATTTTGAGAAACAGGCCATAAAAAGTGAGCACTGTTAGAGCAGATATGCATGAGCAGCTAGATTATTCAGTATTTGTTAGAAAGTAATTACCAACGATAACGCAGTGTGTAAATATAATGCAAGAAAGGAGACCAAGTGCGATTCAGTATGTTAATATTGATAGTAATGGATGTCAGTAAGATTTAAACTTGTAAGCAATGTCAAATGTCAATCCTGAGAGATTCTGAAACTTAAATCTTTAGATTTCTTAAAGCTTGAAAAAGGCTTGAATTATACACAAAACCCTTACATGCACATTAAGCATCTGAACAGTGCAATATTTTCAGCACCTCTGTCAATTCCATAGTCATACATAATGACAACATGCAATGATGTTTCTAATAATGAGAAAGAATGCTATACTATCATCAATAGTTTATTAGAAGAAACACTGAAATAGTGCACTTAAACTTTATATTTAACATCAGCATTTTACACCAAAAAATCCCCACATTTTGCATTTGTCTCCTGCATTTAATCCAAAAATATGTAGTATATGCATAATTAAACTGGAATGCAATAAGTCATTTAAATTGCGAAACTGGTAACCTTTCCATATATAAAATTGATGAGGATCTTCTGTGGTTTGTCAAGGGAGAGCTGAACGTTAAACTAAGGAGTGCTATACTGAGCTGAGCCATAAATAAATTGCTGTTAAAACAGACATAGAAAATACAATTTTCTCCAACCTGAGCCAAAGTAAAGCCTGCAACTGCTCTGTCCACTCTGGTTAAAACAAATAGCTCTGCGAATCAGAAGTGTCCAGTTTCAAATTGAAAACATTTTTCCTTGGCAGAAAAGCAGCAAAAACTCACCGGTGGGGATTTTACACTCTATTCTCCATTATGTCCAGCGGTTACAGGAGGAATCCAGACAAAGCTTGTAGAGACGGCAGGGGACATAATGCGGAGACAATGTGAATTATTTAGGCTTTTCTCCTTGTGATCAGAGCAGAGTTCATTATTAAAAGATGTGTTCGCCATTCAACAGCTGCCTAGGATGGAGCTTCCTGGACTGTTTTAGACTGTCATACACTGTTAAGCTACATACTTTACATTCCCCTGGTGAGACCGATGATATGGATTAAACAAAATTTAATCTACAGCCTTTACACAAATACAAATGATAATGTGGGTCATTAATATTGTGCAAATGTGCAAGATGATTCATAAAGAAGCAAAACAGGAGATCTTTTCTCCTAAGGCTTAAAAATATACTGCACATGATGAAGTGCAACATCAATTACTGTCATAATCAGAAAACAGACAGACTGTATAGTATACAGTTAATCAAATAACCTTGTTGCAGTCTGAGAGGTAAACAAGATCACTGACAAATTCAGCTGGTAGGAGACTGAATAGCCTCCCAAAAAAGACATGTGTCGTAGAGACACAAAGCCATCAATTCTTGTCTATGGCATTTAATTCATTTTTAATTACCCTGCCACTCAACTTCAATGGCTAAGACTCAAGTGGATCTCAGGTTCCGCAGGAAACAAATGTATCGACATGGTGACTGCATGCCAGAATGCAGCAAGTGTTTGCAACAATCGCAGCTCTCACTGCAACAGTGAACATGCTTATTCTGCAAAAACAAGTGCTTTCAACAACGATAATATAGGTCAAATGCATTTCAACTGCAAGACCAAACACTTTTCACATCTTCCCCATGCTAAGTCATATGTCAATCTTTCAAAAAAATTAAAAATTCACTAGCGTAAGTCATACCTGCAATAAAATTCAATGAAATGCATGTTTGCTATAGGCCTATGTAAGACTAATGATACACAGAGCAACTTTTTGAGCAATGTTGCCGTCATCGGGCAACCAGGTGATCGAAATAAGTATGCAGAAATTTGTGTCCAAGCAACATTGTGCAAAAAAAGTTGCCCCATGTATCATCAACATAACTCATCACTGAAAAAGGTGCCGATTTATCATCATCAATTTTTGTAATTATTTTTAGATTTAGTTTAGATTGTTTTTTTCAAACTCAACAATTATTTGTATTTCAGTCTTTAAAATTTCACATTTAATTCAATGTTACATGTAATTACTTTGTAATTAACTGTGGAATTTACAAGCACCTTTTTGTTTCACTAAAGAAAAAAGAGATAAAAAAAAAAGTAGTGTTCTGTAATATGACAAAATTGGTTTTGGCTATGCAATATTTTCTTCAAATATTTCCTTTATATGGCCTTGACTCCCACATCCAAACCTTGTCAGACTTGTTGACATACACTGTAAAAAATTATTTTATGGCTCAGTAAATAAAACAGGAAAAATCATGCATCTTTACTAAAAATATATTAGTAAAATTAAAAACTCCTGAATATTAAGTAAAATCTAAATATATACTCAATATTTTCTTGTAAATATTATACATCCAACAGAGAAGTAAATTTGACTTGTGATTATCTAGCATATTTACTCGAATTAATAAAGTACTTGAAGCAAATTTTAAAAAAATCACATAAAATTTAAAGCGAGGAATCTGCGCATGCGTGGAAAGAAAGGCTTCTCCATGATCTCCATTAGTTCTCGACAGGTAAGTAGGCCTACTATTTAAAACCCCATTATATTACGGGATTTTTACATTGAATTTATTCAAGAAACTTAATTTCATTAGATGATTGTGTTGTTATCACTTCATTATGTACCTTTGAAAAGTTTAGCGTGTTCTTGAGTTAGCTTTGTAAACGAGCGCCATATAAGCTAATGTTACAGTCTACGTAGCAAAACGATTTTCACATAAATATGTGAATTGTACGGTTGTGCATTGTTCTTAGGAAAAATACGTATGTCGCGGCCACGAATTAACAATTGGTGAACACGTTTTCATTCCATAATTTTATATAAAATCGTGCACAATATAAATCATTCCCCCACTCTCTAATTACTTTACTTAATTGTGCGTTGTTTATTAATAGGTCCCTTTTTTACTCAGTCGCGTCCACTTTGTAAATTACCATAACTCGTTCCCTTTTTTTAAATAAAAAACGAGTTAAAGATTATTAAAATATGGACACGATTAACTAAATTAACGTAGTTTAATGCAAGAAAATGGCAAGGTGAACTGTGATGCAGTATGTTTTAATGAGTTTGATTTGATTTAATATAGTGATGATGTTTCATTTCATTTTTTTTTCTTTTTCTTTTTTCTTTCTTTTTTTTTTTTGTTTTTTTTTTTTTACACAAGTTTAGTGTGATCTCTTTTCAAAGACTATAGTCTCGTTCTGCACAACGTCTGAACAGCCCCCAAAAAAGTACAACTCAAAGATAGCCACTGGTTCTGTAGTGTTTAAATAATTCCTCATTCGTTTCATCAAATTTAATTATGTGAAATGAATTTATGTGGAATGCAAATACTAAATAAACTTTTAGTTTAAAAATTTGCTGTTAACCAATTTATTTTGTTTGTTTTCATAATTGCAGAATATTTATCACGTGCATCCAGTCCTTCGTGCTGTCTTTGCTGTAAAACTGGTTGAAAAGGGACAGAAGTGAGAAACTTATTTACCCTCATTTGATAAAAAAACTGTTTTGAAAAAATAATTTTACATTTAGAAATTTCTAAAATTTCTGTTTCAGGTTTTTTTATTAGTTTAAAAACTTTATCAAATTCCCTTGGCCAAGGAGTTTTCTTGTTTGGGGGGTGGGGTCAGGGGCTTAGTTAACAGGTTTTATTTGTAACTGCAGTCTGTTAGTCATGTTTTGATACTGAGATTAATAAGCTGTCATATCTATGCATAGAACTGCTAATGTTGGAGTTGTAATGTGTTTAATATGCCATTGAACATGGATGTTTACTATTGCTTAAGCTGTTTAAACTATTTTAAAGTGATCTTAAGCATCATAGGTTTCTGTGTGCTGGCTATTTCTTGCATGATTTGTTCCTAAAAAAAGACTCTGAACTACACATTGTCATGGTATTATTTTGTGACATTATAACAGAAAAATTTTAATTACATTTAAATTAATTACCAGAACTGCATAAAACATGTAAAATGTATTTAAAAGAACAACTGATTTTACGTAATTATATCAGATTTGTAAGTGAAATTTACTCAATAAAATTTTAACAGGTCAAGTTACATGTACTTATTCGTTTTTTTATTTTTACTTAATTTAGTTAAGTAGATTTACTTAATTTCCAAATGTATTAAATTTACTTGAAAAATGCTCGTGCAAAAACTTGCCAAATAAAAATTAAGTAAATTTACTGATTGTTTTTTTCAGTGTAGCAGTATCTGTTATTCCACAATTTCTGTGAAAACAGAAATTAGACAATGTTCTGAAGAAATAGCTCTTGCCTGGTATTTCTTTACAACAAACCTGAATCTTGGCCAACTAGGCTAGGTCAGTGGAACAAGATTTTTTGTACATAACTGAAGCTGTCAAAGTTTATGTGACTTTAAAAGGAGACAAAAGATTTAAACGCCTGTATGTGGTTTGGTTTTTGTTAGAAATTAAATTAGACTAAGCAAAACAAATAGGGATTACAAAATTTTACACAAAAAAATAAATAAATACACGTGCACAGCTGTACATTTAACTTGAAATTTAAACAAAACTAACAGATCTCTGCTGACATCTGGTGGATATGAACAGATATGCGAAGTAAAAATATGACCGAGCATGTGGATTTACAACACGAGAACATAAAGTAACGCGAGTCATGAAGTTATATGACTGGACACGATCGGGAGTAATTTATTCAGTTAAATAAATGACTGAACAATTCAACTGAGACCAATGTGAGGAATATTAAACGCTTTGCCAGTATACTCACCGATAATAATGATCGTAATGGAAACCTCCTCAGACGAGCTCCATTTCTTGACACACTTACTGATACAAACGTTTAAGAACCGTGGGTACAGAACAAAATACGTACTTTTAATACTTATATTTATTCATACTAACATTTATTAGTATTTAACGTGAGAAAGGTATTGTAAATAGTTTTAAATAGAGTGATTTGATTATAGGACGCACGTGACGTACCTACTTAGCTATGCTAAGTGTTTTGATGTATTTTCTGTATTTGTGTAACTAATTTTAACCTCTATATTGAGCTTTCTCGCTAAGAGAATATACAATAACATGCATGCCACATAACAATATGATTTAATCACAGAGGAAGACAATGTTTTTACATGCACTGTTTAATCACGTTGAATGATCACAGATAATAAACGAGTTTTTAGCAATTACTAACAGTGTTTATTATTTGTGACCCTGGACCACAAAATCAGTCATAAATTAGTCACAATAAAAGCTTTCCATTGATGTATGGTTTGTTAGGATAGGACAATATTTTGCTGAGATACAACTATTTGAAAATCTGGAATCTGAGGGTGCAAAAAAATCTAAATACTGAGAAAATCGCCTTTAAAGTTGTCCAAATGAAGTTCTTAGCAATGCATATTACTAATCAAAAATTAAGTTTTGATACATTTACGGTAGGAAATTTACAAAATATCTACATGGAACATGACCTTACTTAATATCCTAATGATTTTTGGCATAAAAGGAAAATCGATCATTTTGACCCATACTATGTTTTTTTGGCTATTGCTACAAATATACCCAAGTGACTTAAGGCTGGTTTTGTGGTCCAGTGTCACATTTGTCTTTATGCATTTCTCTTGTGCATTATGTCCTTAATTTACAGCTTTGGATTCCTTTGAAGATTCTTGGTTGCACATGATCAAGTTGGTCAAAGCAAGTAGGTATTTGTCTCATGGTAACGTTTTATAAATTTAGCCTTTTCATAGCTTGCATGGTGGATGCTGTGCTCATTGCAGCCTCACACACATCTTCTCTGTTTCTCTGCAGATGCGTGGACTGAAAAGAATAGAAGGATGGTTTGTTTTTGTGCAAGGAGCTGGTGCGGTGCATGCTTCTCTTTGGCCGTGAGGTCATTCCTCCATCTCTTGGTGCAGCGCTATGACTGTGGCATTGACCTCTGGCTCGTTTCAGAATGATCTCCTCACGTCTGTGCTTCTCAAAGAGCATGTTCCTGTCCAAAGAATTGGTATGTTTCTTTAGTAAGTTGGATGATAAATAGGTGGATTTTGCAAGACAGCATGAATGTTCTGAAACCTTCAAGCCTGGTCTCAGTAAGGAGCTTGTAGAGGTTCTTCCATTCTTTTCCCTGTTGTTCTGGGGGCTTTTTGGTGCATATAATGGACTTTGCAGGGCCACAGCATGCAGTGGACTGGGATAGCGATACACTTCCATGCCCTGGTGACCTGGAAGATCAGAACGGTAGGTGGGTTGCAAAACAACTTTGGGTTGAAGTATGTCTGAAACATCTAGCCAGTGCGAGTCTGGAAACAGATCCGCCACAAATCGGAAACCATCTTTAGGAATCGTCTCATCTGAGAAATTGGAATGAACTCCTCTGTGCTCTTGTAATAAAATGTGTCGGCTCCTCTGAGGTTCCTCAACCACGAAACATTCTCCATCTCCGAGAGTGTTCTTGTATTTCAAGGAGGCCAAAGAGGTGGAGAGAGAGCTGATGGTTTCATCACAGTCAGAAGGGGTAAAAACATCCACAAAGTCACAAAAACCTGAGCTTGCCCTTGACTGGCTTTCCATGTGCGAGTGAAGTTCTTGGTCATGCCAGCTTCTTTCCGTCAGACACTGATGATGAAGCAGGTCTTCAAATGAATGACTGGAACATGACAAAAGTCCTGTGGATCCTCTAGCCTCATGAACAGCCTCTTCAGAAAAACTGCGCTTGAGCTTTAGTCTGAATGAGTCTTTATCGACCCAGTAATCATGCTGTCTCTGCTGGATAATCGTCGTCGTTGAATCTTTAGGATCAACTTTGGTTTTTCCCAGGGCCGTCTCCACCATTATTTTGTGTCTGACTCTCAGGACCGACAACTCCAGGAGTCCTGCCAAAGTAGCACGAAATCGCTCTCTGATACGTTTCCTCCCAGTGCTGGTGCATGCTGCTGCTTCAGTCTCTTCTCTATGCAGAGCATTAGATAACATCCTGGTAACAGGCTGAAGGATCTAACTCTGGCTGCCTTTCACACTGAAGGTCTTTATAGTGAAGTCACCCATATCAATGCAAATGCATTTAATTCCAGACATTTCTATTGCTCTACCTTTATATTGATAAGATTTTCACTCACCTTTGACCTTAGGTGAAGAATTTGTTAAAGATAAAATTTAATGCTATCAATGAGAGATTTAATTTTAAAAGCTAACAAGGTTAACATCTGGAAAATCAATATCAATGCCAGTGATAGCTAGCTCTTGTTATAGTATTATGTCATTGTGAGCATGAAAGCATTTTAACTATTCATGATTTTTTTTAAACAACTTAATATTAAAGACAAGACACCACAGGTAAAAATGTTAACTAATATCAATAGATGTTTTTTTACAGAGGGATTTTGGATATTTTATCACTCCATATATCAGAAAATACAGTCAACAGCCAGAAAAAAAAGACAGAAAAAAACTCTTGCCTTAATTTTGCAACAAATTTAAACAGGTCAAATGTGTAATCAATCACATTTAAAATACACAAAAGCTATAAAGTAACAAATTATAAGGCAACTAAATCGTTTTAATATTGCAAAAACACTCCTGCAATGATTGTTACCACTGTAATGATTAACAGGTAGTTTCATCACTACAGTATAATCTCTCTTATCAGACACCACTGGCTACATGTTAATGAATCTTTTTGAACTCTTTTACCTTTGTTCCACCTTGATTATAAATCAAGCCCACTACATGAAACATTTACTACCATTGAAAAACCATGACACTCAATTTCTGTGTATCATTTTATTTACAAGCAGATATCAAAACATGTAGCCCTGCATTTGAAGATGTGACAGCTCATACAGGATCTTGATACACTCAAACATATTCCAAGACAGAGCTTTCATTCATCAGCATCAGATTCATCATCTTGACTGATCTGGAAGTAGCGCAGCTCATAGCTTTCCTTATCTGACGCCACCACCCTCAGCCAGTCTCGCAGGTTGTTCTTCTTCAGGTACTTCTTTGTGAGGTACTTAAGATACCTGAGGAACATGGGGTTGTTAGTATATATACAAAGACTTTAAAAAGAACACTAATAATAAAAATAAGCCTGCCGAGTCAGCACAGAATCTCACCTTTTAGAGAACTGATTCTCTGATGTGACGCTGATTTTGTTCTTCTGACGCACAATTTGCACTACTTTTCCCAAGTTGCCCGTTTTGCCATTAACCTTCACCCTCTCTTTCAGAAAGGTTTCCTGTTAGTAATAAAACAGCATGACCACTAGGGAAGAGAACCCTAGGCATTTAACTAGGGAAGGGAACCCTAGTTAGGGCACAGCGTTAGTGATGTGACTGCCTGTACATAAATCATGACGGTCATTAAAAGATACTTTATTTAAAAAAAACAACTTTTTTGTTTGGATTAGAAACTAATAGTTTTAAACGACTATCATTTGAATGTATAGATCCTTGTAACAAGAACAAATAAAGCATTCATTTGGTTTTCTAGCCAATGCAAACATAACCTTTTTTTCAGCATAGAAATGACTTTATACCATGTCTGGAAATTTCATTACATTTTCAGGTTTTCCATGCCCATAAGTCATTTGTTTCTGTCATCAAGGTTTTTTTTTTTAATACAACTTACAAAGTTGGCAGAGTCAAGGATCCCATCCTCCACAGGGTGAGTACAATCAAGGGTGAACTTCCAGGAAACACCCTTTTTCTTTTTTTTCACAACAGTCTGCCTTTTCTAAAGAAACAAACATATATTTTTAATTTATATATAAATCCTAAATCAAACATCTACCTTTTCAGTTTAATACGGCACTCGTAATTCATACTTGTTTATAAATGTATTATTAATCTTATAAAAACAAATGACCACATTATGAAACTACAGTTCTCTCTCATCATGATAACCAAATGCGTTTGAATGGTTCTGTCACTCTAAAATGCTCATCCACGTGTCTCCCACTAGAAAGTCAAACTAATGTTTTAATATATTATCCTTTTTGCAAAAAATAACTCTGGTTAACATAGGACATATAACTGTAATATATTTCATATTTTAATCATACAAAACAAAAAATTAAATGCATTTAACAATTAACACCGGTCTCCGATCGACACATACCGGTGCCATCTTGGTGAGGTTGAAGTGGAAGGAAGTGGCGTGAGTCCCCGCAAGAGTTCACACAATTTTCTCGTGAGGAATTTTCAGCCCGTGTGATGAGAAATCGAGTCCCCCAGCGAAATCGAGTCCGCGTAGGACCAAGGCGGTAGCTGTTTTAAATGCCTGATCAAAAGTTGTTATCGCGATAGCTTGTTGTATGGCTAATCGGAGCTGCGGTAGCTTGTTGTTTCAAGCTAAAATAATTTAGTAAAAGCAACATACAGAATGTAATCGATAAAAATGTTTTTAAATGCCATAAAACTAGCAACATCTAATGAATAATGCATTGTAATTAGTTTTAATTTTCGGTTACTAGAACGCCTCAGCACAGATTTTGAATATTTTTTCCAGTTATAAAATAATAATAATAATAATAATAATAATTCAGTTGTGATGACTAAAACACGTTTACCCCACAAATTTAGAAGATTGTGGGATAGTAGAAAGATAGTAATAAAACGAACCTACGTACAATATATACACACACACACACACACACTTTGATTTTTACTTATTTTGACTTACTACCTAATTCATGTAATATATGATTATCTTTATTATTTTCAATAATGTAATAAGTACTTATGTTGTTATATATGGTTTTGCTTACAAGCAGTTAATGTATTGCAATTGCTGATTGTATATTATTTAAGAAACTATTGTTTTCAAAGAAAATCATACAGTAATTATCACACTATATAAATTCATTATGATGACAGAAATTACAGTTGTAATTGACTAACTCATATAACACAGTACATAAAATAGTACAACAGTTACTAAATCAGTAATAGTAAGTAAATAATGGTTGTTTGTGCACTGAAAGTAACTAAAAATACAGCTAGTTTATAACTGTTAATTATAACTTGCAATTATAATATAATAATTGTACAGAAATTTATGCACACTATCAATGTAAGACATTTATACATTTTTCAAAATGCATAACATTTCAAAGAATCTTTACAGAAAGACATACAGTTGTGTCTATATGGTCAAAAACACCCTCACTGTTTTAATAGTAGGTGCTAAATGCTTTAGTCTTCATACATACAACAAGCAAGCCAAAGGCAACAGTGGTAAATAAAGAAAAAATCCGTAAGATGCCGATACTGGAGTAAAAAAACCTTTGGAGAAACCAGACTAACCAAAAAACACTGGGGACCAGTTCTCCTCTGTATATTCAGTATGAACATTTGGTACAATGTCAAAGGTAGTTAACAGTGTTACTGCACTGATTCAGCTGTAAGGTTAAAGGTTAATTGTGCCATGTACAGGCAGTAACATTGTTTTCTCTGTGGCCCAGGTGATGCAGGCAGTGTTAGTGAAGAGTTCTAAGGTGCAGTCATCCATTAATGAATCCTTGCTGGAAACAGTTCATCCTATGTGAAGTCCATTGTGGAAGATTGAGCAATCCTCAGTCTCACGTAACTCTAGAGTGTCTCGGGACAGAGCCTCTGTGGTAAAGAGAAATATAAAAATGTTTAGGAACTGTAATATAATGATAACAATAATGTTTTCCTCTCTGCCTTTGTAATATACAGTATGCTGGAAGAATTTCTTGACATCATGGCAGAACGGGGTCAGAAGACATCAGAAGCAGGAAACATCAAAAATCACTGTTAACCGTAGAGCATCGGTTTACAATTCTTGCAAAAAATCAAGTTATTATTTATGTGTATGTTGTTATAAAAACAATTAAACAGACATAAATGTAATCTGTTAAACTCAGTCTATTTTGCATTCAAACATTGCTTTAAATAAAGAGGCAGGTGATTTATTTGAGCAGAGCTTGTTTTCTGCCCCCACTATTTGGAAAGGCTAATACGAAAATACAAATTTATATATATATATGTCCTATTTTCTATTAAACAAAAAAAACTTCTGCAATGAAAAATCTCCTTTTGATTTATTGTGCCTTAATTTACTATTAATTTAATTCATAATTATTCAGTTACTGAACGCTATTATAAAAGTATATGTGTTTGTTTATGTTAAATAAAAGATAAACTTGAGAAAAGAGTCGTATCTTCACTTAAAATGCATCTTGAACAATCGGGTCCCACCTAGCGAGGACCCCTAAGATGGCGGCCGTCGTGATGCCTGTGCGCAAGACGCAACGGACGCACTTGTCCCAAACGAAGGACACGAGACAGTTAGTAATGTACACTAAAAATCATCGTAAGATTTGCGATCGTATTAACTACCTGCACAATCCGTTCATATGGGAAAAAATAAGCAGATGGAGGAGTGATAAAAGCGCCTGAACAATGAATACAGACCTCATCTCGTGTCAAAGATCACGAGAAAAAAAGGTTTGAACAATCGGGTCCCCACCTATTTATTATTATTATTACTACTAACGTTACTACTATTATTTGTGTTGCGTCTTGCGCACAGGCATCACGACGGCCGCCATCTTAGGGGTCCTCGCTAGGTGGGACCCGATTGTTCAAGATGCATTTAAAGTGAAGATACGACTCTTTTCTCAAGTTTATCTTTTATTTAACATAAACAAACACATATACTTTTATAATAGCGTTCAGTAACTGAATAATTATGAATTAAATTAATAGTAAATTAAGGCACAATAAATCAAAAGGAGATTTTCATTGCAGAAGTTTTTTGTTTAATAGAAAATAGGACATATATATATAAATTTGTATTTTCGTATTAGCCTTTCCAAATAGTGGGGGCAGAAAACAAGCTCTGCTCAAATAAATCACCTGCCTCTTTATTTAAAGCAATGTTTGAATGCAAAATAGACTGAGTTTAACAGATTACATTTATGTCTGTTTAATTGTTTTTATAACAACATACACATAAATAATAACTTGATTTTTGCAAGAATTGTAAACCGATGCTCTACGGTTAACAGTGATTTTTGATGTTTCCTGCTTTCTGATGTCTTCTGACCCCGTTCTGCCATGATGTCAAGAAAGTCTTCCAGCATACTGTATATTACAAAGGCAGAGAGGAAAACATTATTGTTATCATTATATTACAGTTCCTAAACATTTTTATATTTCTCTTTACCACAGAGGCTCTGTCCTGAGACACTCTAGAGTTACGCGAGACTGAGGATTGCTCAATCTTCCACAATGGACTTCACATAGGATGAACTGTTTCCAGCAAGGATTCATTAATGGATGACTGCACCTTAGAACTCTTCACTAACACTGCCTGCATCACCTGGGCCACAGAGAAAACAATGTTACTGCCTGTACATGGCACAATTAACCTTTAACCTTACAGCTGAATCAGTGCAGTAACACTGTTAACTACCTTTGACATTGTACCAAATGTTCATACTGAATATACAGAGGAGAACTGGTCCCCAGTGTTTTTGGTTGGTTAGTCTGGTTTCTCCAAAGGTTTTTTTACTCCAGTATCGGCATCTTACGGATTTTTCTTTATTTACCACTGTTGCCTTTGGCTTGCTTGTTGTATGTATGAAGACTAAAGCATTTAGCACCTACTATTAAAACAGTGAGGGTGTTTTTGACCATATAGACACAACTGTATGTCTTTCTGTAAAGATTCTTTGAAATGTTATGCATTTTGAAAAATGTATAAATGTCTTACATTGATAGTGTGCATACATTTCTGTACAATTATTATATTATAATTGCAAGTAATAATTATATAACAATTATAAACTATTTAGCTGTATTTTTAGTTACTTTTCAGTGCACAAACAACCATTATTTACTTACTATAAATGGTATAAATATAATGGGCATACTGACATACTTTGTGTAAAATTAATATAATATTCGTTTTACACAAAATAATAATATAGTACTGTATATAATACAACAATAACACGGTTCTGCACAAGCAATTGCGTTATATAATTTAGATTAACAATGTAAATTTACACAAAAAAAATATACATACATACATACATACACACACACACACACACACACACATCTCACACACAACACACACACACACACACACACACACACACACACACACACACACACACATATATATATATATATTTGTGTGTATAAACTAACCTAGCAGCCTAATCGGGTAGCTGTATGCTATGCTGGTACGCGAATAACAAACAAACAAAAAAAAAAAAACCGAGAAATGTTTGATTTCACAACCTATAGCATCGGCTATATTCTAGCCTATGAAACATGTAATTTAAAAGACATTAATGGTCATTATAGCAAAGTTCAAACGACAAAAATAAAAACGCGATTTTGCAGGAATTGTAATCAGGCGCTAAAAAGAATACCCATTAAATGTTCGTTAAGCCAATGGGATCACTCGGGTCTCCTAAGCGGACCCGATTTCTCGGGAATAAACCATTTCAAATTAAGCCGGTTAGGGAGGATTCGTGAGGACTTTTTAGTTCGGCGGCGTTCGATTTGTGAATGAATCGTTCGTTTGAATAAATCAGTGGAAGTTAACATAACCGATTCGAACAATGCGTACCATAGATTTTACTGACGTTGAGAAAAGTAAGCTGAATAGCAGAACGTTACAATGAAAACGTACTTTTCTGGGGAAAATACGTAATTATGTCTGACGTCAAAGAATCAGTTTTTTGAAACGAACTGATCGAAAGATCCGATTCGCGGATATTGTTCATTTTGAATGTATATATATATATATATATATAAATTATATATATATATATATATATATATATTATATATATATAAAGTTTTTTTATTGTATAATATTTTAATATATAATTGTATCATATATCATTTCTGTTTCACCAGGTAAATGCGAGCATTTAAAGTTATGTATGGCTTTTGAAAATGATTTTATTTCAGGTTATATTTCGTGCATACTGTAGTATTGAAAACATAGATCTACTGCATGGCTCTGTAGTTACTATTGTATATAGATGTAGCTGGCTTAACATGCAATTAACAAGGACAAAAACATAAACCACAAACGGGCTATTTAAACATTCACATGTACACACACTGAATAGAGAAGGGAGAGACCAGGCTCTGCTTACCTACTGAGGAAACGTGACTCATCCATTCATCATTGTGCAGACACAAGGCAAAATTGGGTGAGCCCTCAGGAAGCACATGGGCACAACCTGACTTATGTTATTGGGCAGATTTCTGCTCTTGAACAAATTTAATAGATACATATTCCTGTTTGGATACAATCTTCATTTTAATGTTGCTCAGCTACAAAACAGCAAAACTGGAAACTAATCCATCTGATGCATTCACATTAAGAGGTTACTCAACATATAATTCACTTTGACTTCGAGAAAGTACTCAGAAGGAGCCAGTAGGTAGATGAAGTTTGAGTTTGAATAGACTGCAGTGCCACATGTCTGTAATACTAAACTGCAATACTTTCATTCAGTCAGTGTTGTCTGGGCACCAGGCCTCAAACGGGAAATGAGCATTTGGCTCCTCCCATGCAGAGGATTTGGCAGCCCAACCCAAAGCTCTCTCTTTCTTTCCCATTTACTGTCCTCACTTTCTAAAGTGACACGTCCCATGTCATTTTGCCTATTTAAATTCTTTAATCTTTCACTTAACATTTAAAACCATACAACAGATGTTAGAAACATTTTTATACATGTATAATATAAAATGTATATACCTTTTTCGTTTGAGAAAAATCATACAATCAAAATAGACAGTTTCTACTTATAGAATAACATGAGCACCTTATTTAATGGATTTTTCCTGAATGACCACAGACAAGTTGGACTAGGTAATTTTTCCCTTAATTTACACATGTAGGATATTCATTCACCACAGACTGTAATATATTTTCAAGTGTTAAATTTTACCAGAAGAATATCTGCTGTAACTATGAAGGAACACCTTTAACCAGCCTACTGGACCTTGTTTTAATACTGATCAAGTGTGCCATAAAAACAAAAAAGAAAAGGTAATCTATTAAGTTTTTATTTTTTGCTCTCTCCAGTCATGTGACAAAGGCCTCGAGTGAACATAGGAAGATTAGAACTCACAAAGATTTACTCCTGAAGCTCATTCTGGGGCAGCACTGATAAGAGCCTACCTGGAGACAAATACAGGCTTCAACACTTTATTTAAGGTCATCAGTGACAGCCAAAATCAAGCTGGCTGCTATTGCGTTACAGAGGTATTCGCACATGGCCATCACATCCTTTCCACTTCTGAACAATAAGAGACTGGCATTTAAGGGGACATTTCGCTGGAGTTTATTTCTCGGTTATAGCGGTTTTACTTGAGAAGGTACTTTTAAAAGTACTGCAAGTACAAGGAAGTGCCAACTACCAGTGTGCATCTCACTTTGGGGTGGGAAGTGTGGGGGGGCATTCAATTGAGAGAAATTAACTATAGTGCCAGCATGGCGTAGATCATAAAAGTAAAAGTATGGCACCCAGAGAGGGAGAAGAAGAAAAAAAAAAATAAAAGTTCAGTGTCAGTTGGGGTTTCCTCTCTTCGCAACACCTTGCCTAAATCCTGCACACTTATTACTATTAAGAAATTCAAGAATACAAAAAATGAAAAATGGATCCCATTATTTAACGTTCAGGAATGTAAGTGGTAAAAATTTCAGGAAAAAAGGGGAGGTTGAGGGGGTAAACACACTGACAGTATTAAACCTCTTACCCGAGAGAATGCCGACTGACCCGACAAGTCCAGCACAGTATTGGAAGGAGAAGAAAAAAGGAATACAATCACAACAAAAAAAATTTGAGGTTGCTTGTGAAGGCCATAGCTTTGGTGACAAATAAAACCAAAAAAAAAAACCAAATGCAAGAGATTTGTTAAAGTGTAGCATGTTGCAGCCTGAGCAGCCCAGTCTTTCTTCCTATTTGGTCATGGGTTTGACAGCCACTGCAGATTCTTCACCCATAGCTGAAAGCACAGTAACCTGCCAAACACAGAAAACAATGAGTGGGCTACAATGGCAAAAAAAAACAAAAACAAAAAAACAGCTAAAGGACTAAATGCATTCATTCAAACTGGTGCACTTACCAACATTTCTTCACCAGCTGCAAATTTGCTTTCGATTTCTTTGCCCAGGTCACCTTCTGGCACACGCAGGTCTTCACGCACGTCTCCGTTGTCCATCATAAGAGAAAGGAATCCCTCGCTGATGTCAACCAGCTAGTAGATCAAAAGAAGATTCATTTTAAAGAAAAAGAAATGGAATAAGCATCTAGATAATGTCAGAAGCTAAAGAATCATGAAAAGCTGAAGTATCATCGTTTTATTGCCCTGGTGGATAAGATGCTCAGACAACCAATTAATATGAAATGATTCACAAAAAAAAAAAAAAAAAAAAGGCTGCAATGAACCAATAACAGTTAATAACATACATAGACACATGAGTTACATTAAATCCCATCATATACTATTACATACTTTATATACAGTGAGATTGGGAAATACTAAAATTAAAGCATATGCAGAGCCCACAAAGTCTATAATATTGCTCCAAATGCACAACAATAACTTCATTTCACCTTACCTAAAACTAGCAAATTTAATTTTCCAGCTAATTAAATGACCAAAACATCATTAAATGCATTCAGGAACAATAATGGAAAGCATGGCGATATCTAAATCCTGAATAAACTGACCAAAGTCACCATTTTGGAGGGTTTACCAAAGTTTGCCTTTATTACACACAACAAAAGGTCAGGAGAACTTTAGTGTAAATGAAGTACATGAATTCCCACTTGAAAGCACATTACATGTGAAATTCCCCCAATAAAGCTTGAATTTTACAAAGCGCATCTCACCTGGTAGTCATTTCTTTTGGTGTTAGGCACGTCCATGTTGTGGGTGGAGGGGCAGATATCTTCATACTTCTTATTTGTGAAAATGTCAATTCCAACCAGGTGAACCTGCAAACAAAGATTGGAGTACTTAACACTAATTAACTAGTAGGTTAAAACAGCCATGCGAAAGAATGATATCAAAATATTACCTTTGCATGACCATGCTTGCCAGTCTTAGAAGTGGACATTTCCACAATTTTGCAGGGGCGACCCTTCAGAACCACGAATCCGTTCTTGCGCAGGGCGCTGCACTGCATGGGGTAAGTGGTTGAAGCCCCGGCATCTCCGCTGGTGAAATCAAGATCTGGATCTGCCATGATGGGGATCTAAACAGGGGGCACTAAAACAAAAAAAGGGACGTGTTGGAAATTAGTACGGTTTAATTTTAAAACGGTCTCAAACACATAAGAACATCATAGTTAAGTCACGTGTGAATGAGCAAACTTTCCACTGTACCACTTGGCTATAGTCAGGCTTACAAACTTAATAGCGCAAGATAAAATGTTATTTTAGTTTACTATAAACCATTTACCAAAAAAGTTCAACAGCTCTTAAAAATCGAAAAAAACAAAAACAAATCGATTTTTGTTTGCATTAGCAGCCAAACCTGCCGCATCACGCTGCTCTAATTTCACCACATAACGGGATCCGATTCACATTAACGACTAAACTCAATCAAACTTCAACTAAGAGTTGTTTACGCTATCAAAGGTGTCGTTAAAATACTTAACGAGCCTCAAAAGACACTTTACAGCCGTTATTTTGCACTCAGTTTACACAAAGACCACGCCGAACCAGGCCAGATGGTATGCTAATGTAAGTTATAACGCTTTAATCAGTAACACTCACTTAAACAATAATACGCGGAGGAACTCGTTAATTTCACGTCTGTTTACAGAGAAGCGAACAGTGAACCGCGCGAAACGTGTCTAATTCGCGTGGCGCACGTCAACGTGGTTTCGCCGCCGATCAATGACTCGGCTAAGAGGCTAACGCCCCGTTCTTCCGTTCTGTATAACAAAATAAAATTTGAAACATACAGAATATAACAACGACCGCGACTGGCGAACTTTAATGTAACAAATTGGGGAAAACGGGTCTCGTGCGGTTTAGCCAAAGTTTCTCACGTGCCTCTTTGCAGTTAAGTCAGTGCGCGCGGGGAAAGGCCACGCGCGTGCGGCGCTGTGCTTGCTCGCGGCCTGCGAACTGGAGAGCCGCTCCTTAAATAACCACCGCAACGCGCTTTCTCAAGACGAGCCGGTTACGCTCAACAGCAAGACGCACGCGTTCGAGCCCGGCAGCGTTTTAAAGACAACGCCGAGACTGTTAAGTTCTGTGTAATTTTATCGTCAGAATTCAAACACGCTCCATGCAGCACTTACTTCCAAGAAAAAAAAGGAACGTCAACGCGCAAGCGCGGCCAATTTTAATGCGGCATCCGTACAGTGGGCGGGATTCCTCTTCTTCTGCAGACGAGAGGATGGACTGGGTTTGTAGTTTGTGCTTAGTGCCTCTCAGCGCTTAGGATGCCACTTTTACATCAAATTACATTTTAGCCAGCATGCATGCATGATGCATGCACGCACACACACACACATATATATATATATATACATACATATACACACAGCCGGCCAAAAGGATAGAATAATTAAGCTCATGATTGCAAAATGTTTTCTGAAGGATCATGTGACACTGAAGACTGGAGTAATGGCTGCTGAAAATTCAGCTTTGCCATAACAGAAAAAAAATCACATCTTAAAATATTGGCTATTAAAATAGAACACTTATTAAAACCGTAATAATGTTTCACAGTATTAATGTTTTAATAAATAAATGCATACATCTTTTAAAAACATATTCCAAACTTTTGGCTGATAATAGGCTATATACACATATAGAGAGAGGCATGTTTTTGTAGGCTATTTCAATCAAGTCATAAAAAAGAAACAAAAGGCCTATAATAAATATAACTCCATAAATGAGTCACAACTCCAGTTACCCAAAGGCTTTCTAACAGTGGTCTTGTGTTGGATTCAAACAACTAGTTCAAAAATGTCAATTCAGTGTACATTTTTTGAATTAGGCCTATATCTTAAAGATTACACTTGAAAAAGTCTTGTATAACAAACGTCCAAATTGCATAAGACAAAACACAATAGATGGATTATTATTATGTAAATATACAAACTTTTATATGTAAGTGATTTAATTTATAATTCTTATTATAAAATAGTATTACAGGAACTATTCTAAAAATAAAATATAACATCACACATGGTCTGGTTTGAGGTGTCAATTTATTTTTTAAAAAAGCAAAGAAACTGTCAGTTTTAGGTGACAAGTGAACACAATGGGTGAGTTTTCAAAATCTGAAATTTCCATTTTTTTCCATTTCACATTCTCCTCTTTCAGAAACGCTTGACTCCATCTGAATAAGATCAAAAACTGGAGTTTCAGTCAAAGTAGAAAAGGGTCTAACATGAAGACTGACAAAATCAGTAATGCTTGTTATTGCTATAGCTTTTCTAGACTGATCCACCAACCTGCTCTGCCATCGCATTTGATATGCAGTCTTCTCTCTGCGGTTTTCCTCTTTAAACATAAACACACTGAGTATTAGGTTAACAAGACTAGATCCACAAACAACCCTAGGATATAACATTTTTGCAGTTATCAGGGGTGAATTTATTTAATAAGGAAAGAGCACTGAACAATACTGCAATAAAATTAGAAAACAAACAAAAAAGTAAAATAAAGCACTCATATTAAAGCATCTCTGACATTATAATATAGATTTCATATTTCTCTAAGACAAACTAATCCAGAATACAGCTGAAGAAAACAGTCCCTTTAAAAAAGCAGCAGCAATAATACTGCTGCTTTCTAAATACAGATACCAGCATTAAAGCACTGTACAAAACAATAAATAAAATGGATCAGAATATCAAGAAAACTGGATTGTAAAAAATGTAACGACCATAAAATACTCAGTTTAGAAGATTCAGCTCTTTTTGTGGGTTTTGTGGATGACACAAAGGGGACTTGAGTGACTTTGTTGTTTGTTTGATTTACAATATGTAATAAATTGTAAGCAATAAAATGTAACACCCACTACATAGACTAGGCACAGATTAGATGAGATCACTTCTCTTAAAAGTCCAGGCTACATTTGGAACAAAACTCTAGTTTAATAGCCTTAAAAATCTATTTATAAAATACTACAGCCTGCATATTTTGAGAACAAAACATGATATGCCAGGTTTCAGGTTCAAATGTCTATAACCGAAGGCTTGTAATATTGAAACCTCACCATTTTGTCATTTTAGTGTCAAATGCCTGTATTACTTCTTTAACTGGTGTATTCACAGGCTTTAAAAAAACAAAAATGGTATGTTTAAATCACACACACCCAATCACACACACAGGAACAACCATAAAAATAACAGCCAATATCCAGAATGCTCGGTTGTGCTATAAATCTCAAATTTTAATACACACACACAAAAAAAAAAAGAGAAATACAGAAATAAAACAACAAAACTCGCTCGGCCTGAATATAAAGGATGTACTTACAGTAATGTCCGTATTAAGAAAGAAAATGAGGTCAAGTACAAATCAAAAGACCACTGAAGGTGGTGCATGAGAGATGAAGATATCAACCAACCTCACAGCCGTGTTGAGGAAATGAATGGGAAAACCCCAGAAGTATTTCACACCTGCACTCAGTTCACAGTTTGATGGACAAAAACACGAAGTCTTAAAAGTTCCTAGTTGTGTCAAGTGAATTTCACACTCTATTGCCCTTACAGAACTGTAATGAAAATATATAAAAGTATATAAAGGACTGTTATTTTCATGATTCCACCTATTTGATTAAAACGCCACGTCATTTGGAAGGACTTCAAGTCTATTAATTGGCGATTCTGCAGTTAGAGGCATTTTTGTGTTTTTGTAATCCTAAAAATGCAAACAGTTTCATATATCTTAAGTGGATTTTGAAATAATGTCAGTTGTGTGCTTGGGGGGAAAAAAAAAGAAAAAAAAATCTAAATTAATAGATAATATAGAAATACAATTCTTGGCATGGCGGTGATGACAGTAGTATTTGATGAAATAAAAAAAAGCTATAAAAATGTAAAAATAAATGACAAATAAACTGAACGTCTTTAAGTGAAAATAAAAATAGAGAGACCAAAAAAAAAAAATTGGAAATGTTTTCCCTTAAAATCATCCGTGGGTTTCGAAAAGTTGCCCTAATTGAAGAATCACCCTAATATGAAGTGTAGGCTTGATTTCGCTGTTACACAAGACATTGCACCAATATATATATATTTTTTTTTTTATATTTCTGAATATTTCTGTCTGGCGCTCTACACTCAAATCACCTCTGAATATACATGGAATGACAACATAGCCTTATTTTACATTTGTTAATTACAACATCCTCTTCGCCAATTGAAAATTCCTATTATATTTGAATAACGTTGGAAATCCACTGATCTACTGGTTGCATTTCAAAAAGACACAACCTCCCCCTCCCAGAGATTAAATATTTGCCTCTTCAAACTACGATCTGGAATATTGCCTTACATTGTGTCACTTACGAAGGTTTGATCTACGGCATCAACAGTCATTACCCATATAGAAAACTGAACCGATCCAACAGTTGAACAGAAACGAGGTAGCCTAAAAGGAAGCTCTACTCACAAAACACTACCCTTCGTTCACTGCTTCATGTGATTCACACAGAGAAGGTGGTGGATCTTACAGAACCACAAACAGCATCGCACATTTCTGTCACATCCTCACAGTTCCTAAGCATTCGATTCGGAGGCAGGACTCTTTTCCAAAACGGAAGTGGATATTTACAGAGGGTGGTAGTGAATATCCCTCTTGAAAGAGTTGGAGATCCATCATGAGGAGAGGTGAGCAATCGACTCACCATGCTAGATTCCCTTGGCCTTTATTGCACTTTGCTGAAAGTCATGAGAAAACAAACTTAAAAATACAAAACTGCAGCACATTCTTATTCTAATGACACGTGTTACTCCTGATACGAAAACAACTGAGATTGCTGGTATGTTAATGGTTATTTTTGTATCATTGGTGGAAAGCATTACATCTCATCATTCATTCACATACGCACACTCTTACAAAGAAACTGTGATGCTCTAAACAGAATCTTAATGTACTTTTTTATGTTTCAATAGAAAGCTCTGTAGTATTTACCAGTCAGTTGAAGTATTCAGACTCTTTCTTAGCACTGTGGTGATAAAGCGTTCAAGAATCATCTCTGCAGACCAGTTTCACCCTTAAATAAAAATGACGGTCTAATCCAGTCCATATGGATATTAATGTACTCATAGGGCCAGTAAAATGACTCGCCTTATTGTCTTTCGAATATTTAGGCTGTTATTTGTGACTAGAACTTTTTTGAGTCTGTTCCTCACAGAAAACATCATATGGCTTTCAGAAACTAGAAATACAGTGCACATTGACTACTTTTATGATAGTTTTTTTTTTTTTAATTACTTTCATTGTATGGAAGAAAGCAGCTTGAAGAGTCTGATAAACTTCTCTTTTTATGTGTAACTGAGGAACAAAAGTCTTACAGTTTTGAAACGGCATGAGAACAGAATTGTAATTCTAGAGTGAACTATCCCTTTAAATCGCCCATAACACAAGTTGTAAAGAAAATGGAAATGAATGGAAAAAGGTCTGATCAACAGCACCATCTCCCTGAGCACAAGGAAAACATTGCCAAACCACAGGCTCCAAATGTGAATACTATAGAGCTTTGGGATAAAACTAGGAATGCACAGTATGAATATTCAGAATCATTATATAGTTCCGTTATACGTTCATATCAGCAGGCATCAATTTCCATCCAAAAAAGTAGAATTTTCCTTTCCTTACAGAAATATGCATAAACATCAATTTCTTATGAACTTATGGAAAAATAAAACCGAGCAGCTTCGCAAATTCATATTTAAGGCATTCTGTGGACAGCCCGAAGTGTGTCTGCTCCAACATAATGTGGCAAAGTATCATACAAGTCTTAAATATCAGACATTAGAGTGATATCCACATGACACAAACATCTGTGTGCATTCCAAGCTGAAACATAAAAAAGAAAAAGGGTTGATCACACTAACCAGCCTCAATGGATTCATCCCGCAAGGGAGGTTTACTGACGTTCAGCGCAACCGTGATAAATTATCGAAAAGTGTCTTAACAGTACAAATATTCACTCTACTCTGTGGGTCTTATTCCCCATATTTCCAGTCTTCACCTCCAGAATCTAGATAGAGATCTGTACAGACAAAAACACCAGAACCCCACGCATGTTAATAAAAGAGCCATCAAAATAATGCAGACCAGTTGTTCTTCTACCCCGGCGCCCCTTGTTGTTGGCGGGGGCGTGTGAATTTGGGGTTTGTCTTTGACTCTTCTGAGAAGGTCCCAGCAAGGTTTGGTCTTTTTGCCATCTGCCAGATTATCCAGCGCAACTGGATTTTCCCGTCTTTCCTTTTTTCACACTTTTCAATAAAGTAGAAAAGGTCCACAGATACAATGCAGGGAAGGGCGGGGATGAATTACCAATTCATCATGGAGTTTCTGTTCAAGGTCATGAAGAAAACTTGGCTGCTGCCTCCTGATCTGACTGAGGCAAAGAACACCTGCGACAAAGAAAAGAGTCCACATGGAGGAATGGATGTTATTATATTGCCTATTATTCATATTCAAAGGACCAAACTCTTACAATCTACTGCCTTGGCTGTCTACATTCAATTTCCAGTCAGGCTTATTTTCAGGTATTTTATTTCAGCTAGTTGCCAAGGCAATATTTCTCACTTTCGTTTCATTCATAACTTGATTTACTACAACTAAAAACATACATTAGAGTGTCTTTAAAAAAAAAAAAAAAAAAAACGAATAAAATGACAAACTAAATACATTTTTTTTTAATTTAAATTAAAATCAAACAGAAAATATAGAAACACTAATTTAAATTATTGATAAAATAATAGTATAATAATAGTAATATTATAATAGTATATCAATGATATTAAAACAAACATATTAAACACTGTTCAATTTAAGTTATCCACTACATGGGTCAATGACACATCCTTATTAAATAAAGTAAAAAAAAAAAAAAAAAAAACTTTGAAAATAGAATATAAAACAAACAAACAAGTTCACAGTTGGTTTAAAAAAAAATAATAATGACAGTTACATTTTGTGGTAGTATAAAAATCAAGTAAAGTGTAATAACATACTTTACTATTTAAATCTGAATATATTGATCATAAAAGTTAATTATGTGTTTATATTACATGAATGTACATACCTCGTTCATTATTTTCAAAAAAAGTATTAAGTATTGAATGTAAAAAAGGGTTTCTATAGAAATGTTATAGAAATATTATATTTTATATAATTTTTTTTATAGAAACATTTTATAGAAATACTGTTTGCTTTATAAATACCACTTTTTAAAAAATATACATGTTCAACTAAATAATAGATTATGTCATGAATTTCATTTTTTATGAGCTATTTTTCTTCATTATCATATCAGGACAGGTATCTCAATCTAGCATTAAAAAAAAACGAAGAAAAAAATATATATATACATTATAAATAAATGCTAAATAAATTAATAAACTCCAACAAACAAAAATAAACATGTCATTCACCCATGAAGACTCAATTTAAAGGTGTAGTATTTAAATTTGCAATATTGTGAACTTTACCAAAAAAAGAGAAAAAATAATGAAAATTAATAAAATAATAAATAGCTAAATTACATTAAAAAAAATTTAACAAACAAACCTAGTGTGTCGTGTCATTGATCCACAGAAAGACTAACATAATTTAAAAGTAAAGTGTTTAATTTTTAAATATAGTTAATTGTAGCCAATAACAGAAAGAGTAAAAAGTAACAGTAAGATCATGCATGGGCAAGTTGCATCATGGTGGTAACGCACTTTATCGTTTCTCTCCGAAAGGAACTTCAGTCGCTGTGCTCGCTTGTGCATGAAAACTCCGTCGAGGTGTCCCGTTTCCACGGAGCGGATCTCAATGGCTTTCTCTCCCCAGCCCATGATCTGGTTGGAGTGGATGTAGGCTGCAGAAGGAGAGGGGGAAGGTAGCGAATATATACAAAAGACAAAAGAAACATGTGACAGGAGAGCGCTGACACCAAATGCAGTACATCATCAGAAAACCCCGTTCCTCAACGACTTCTGACTTCCAACAGCAACTCCAAATAGCCCAGATTCAATGAAAACAAGCCTGCCAAAGCCACCCCACATCAGGAGGTCATTATTGCAGCAGTTTCTGAGCATCACAAATTAAATACCAGTGGTTATGGATATTATTAATCTTTCATTTTCTAATGATCCTTTTGCATTCAAGAGTACAAGGAACTATAGCGTCCAACTCTAGAGCTATTTGGATACTAACATGTTACACTAACTTTCTCCGAGGACTTCCTGTGGCTGATTTAGAGCCCTTCATAGAGATAATAATGATGATCTGGTTGTTTTGACTTCCTTTGCTGCTGATATCTTGTGTAGAAAATGCATGAGTTATGAATTTGACTTTGTTATGAGTGCAGAATCACCGAAGAGTTGAACATAATTTGGCTGAAACATTCATTTGTTCAGAACTGAGGGGGTGGGCGGCTGCTGGTCTACATCTGAACCCTCAGTATCAGCCAACAAACAACAAAAGACATCTAAATTACAACATTAACATTCTGCACGGATGAGAGATGAAAACACATATACAAACAAACATTAAAGCTGGAAATTGATTTTAGAGACACATGGCACAATATCTGATGCATGATTGTAGTAAAGCAAGAGCTGAAAGACACCAATATTTACATCTAAAAAGACAACAATAATTACACTGAAACTGATGATGGTCTCTTTGTCCTGGTTAAATGTAAAAAACAATATGTTGGATAGAAAATTGTAATTTTGGGTAAATCTAAGGAAAACAGGTCACAATTCACCCCAAAATCAAGAGAAATCAAAATCAAAAAATTATATTTTTGCATAAAGAAAAATCAAGTATATTTTAGGACAGAGATTTTTTGCCTCGTGAAATTATTTTTTGACAATGATTAAACATCTGGCCATTAGCATAAGGATTGCATATTTTAGGCCCAATATTTTTTGCATTGCGAGTCTTTTTAAAATGACAATTAAACAATTTTATTTGCATATGATAATAGCAAAATATCATAATGTCCTAAAACAGGCTCTAATAATTTTCTAAAAGTAGAGTCAATTTAAATATATTGACTAGAAAATATTGTGCAAATCCCGAAAAAAACAGATCACATTTCACTCTAAAAATAAAAGGAAGAAATAAGAAATTATTTTTGCATGAAAAGCCAATTTTTTTTTTTAAATTAACATATATTTTTCCATTTTCATATGCAAATGATAATAGCAAACCATGGTCCTAAAATGGGCTTAATGTTTTTTTTATTCTGATTTTAAAGTAAAATATCACCCAGACATTTTTTTTTATGAGATTCATCCAAGGATGATATGAAACAAAATAGGATCCACGGTCAAATCTTGGGCTTTTGTTCAGAAAGGAAATCAGATTAAAGGTTATTAATAACAAAGCCTCATATTGGGTTAACAGGGTAGACAAAACAGTACACAAGCAGATGTGCTACACATACAGACAAACATCTCACTCTGTGTCAGGGATTAGTCTAGGTGGGGCGGCTCAATCGTTTAGTTAAGTGAGGGACAGGAAAGACAGAAGAGCAATGAGTGGACAAAGACATGCGTGTTTGTATGAGACGACCGATTCAGATTCTGAGGGGTGTCGGGGACAGTCGGGTGCTCTTGCACAGACTGCCATCAGGGCTCTAGAAGGAGAACAGGAGCGTTTTGTGTGAAATAAACAACCAAAACCTACCAACAGAGGTGGGCATCTCTCCCCATTGGAGCACCACGTCTTTAGTGATTCTGCCGTATGTGTTCACATAGACTCCCTCATCTTCATAACACAGAAGCATCTCCATGCCGTCGGTCTTGGGAAGCACCACAATGGCGTGAGGGGTAACACTGCCCTGAATCTGGGAAGGGAGGGGTGGGCGCAGATGAGCCTTGGGGTGACAAAAACGAGCCGTAGTGCAAAACATTCCCTACTAGGTGACGCTCTCCCCCCCTCCCCCGGGCGGCCCTGTCAGTCATGTTTCGTGCTGAGGGTGGCCAGAGCTTCTCCCTTTGAGAAACTGCTGCAACAATCGAGACTCCTGCCCTCTGCTCGACTGTACCCAAAAGCGCCCTGCTAACGGCCTACCATGGGGCGTCGGAACGGTTTGGCTGCTTTGGTTCGTGTACGTGTTTGGTTTGTCAAAGGTCGGAGATCGGGGACATGTTTTCTTCTTACAATAGAGATACTTTTCTATCACACTTGATAATGTTAGAACAAAAAAAGCAGTTACGTGCAGCGTAATTAAATCTGTTTTTAGTCAACTTCATAACCATTCATCTGCACACAGAACATTCATACGTGTTGCTCTAAACTGTGTAACCAGGGTCCAAAATTAACATTTTGAATGGTTTTTATTACTTATATATATATATATATATATATATATATATATATATATATATATATATATATATATATATATATATATATATATATATATATATATATATTCATTATTATTAATTAAATGTATTTATTTATTCTTATTTATATTTAAAATAAATATTGTATAAAGAAAGCAGCTAAATCTTGTGACAAACATTACAAGTCGTTGTGGCAGCATCATGTTTGAACTTCCCATACTATAGTTTAAAAGTTTAGAATAATTACGATTTTTTAATCTTTTTTTTTTTCTTTTTTTTCTTCTTAAATTTAGAAAACAGTAATATTTTGCTAGAAATTAAGCTTTGCATCCACATCAATAAAATACATTTTAAATATATTTAAATAGAAAGCAAAATGTATTAATATTACTATGAAATAACAATATTAGTAATAATAAAAAAATATTAGTAATAATATTTCACAATATTACTGATTTTCCTTCTTTTTTAAAATCAAATCATGCAGCCTTGCTGAGCATAAGAGACATTTCAAAAACTTAACTAATTCTTAACTATTCTAAACTTTTGACCAGTAATGTATATTTTAGACATATTTTTTACCTTATATAGGTTTTTCTGGATAAATGCACAAAACGATACCTTTTAAGTACTTTACTTAGCTAATGTCTGTAATTAAAAGGCACATATGTGATGCAGACATCAACACTACAGTGCATCCCAGTGTCCCCAGAGAGGAGTCGTCCTATTTAAAGTCCCTTAGGATCAGGGTAAGGAGGGGAAAGCTGCCTCCGCTCTGCCTGTCATCACTTACGTGGGACGGAATGTAGATATCGTACGGATTCCCAGAGTCGACATCTATCACGTGAAAACCAACGCTGGAGCCATAGATAACCTTTAACCGCTGACCCTCCTCCACCGTCAGGTCCACAAGCAGAGGCTTGTGCTGAAGATCTGTGAAAGACTTTGGAAAGACAGAGGAGACACTGAAAGCACAATGTACAAAATAAACAAACTAAATACAGGTGTTCCATGACACACCTCACAAACAAGTACTAAAATAACTACTCAATTTGCACATTTTGTGCCCTGCCAAATAAATTCTAAGATCTGTTTTTCTTCTAAAGCAATGCAGTTCATTTAAAATTAACACACAAACGCTCTTTCTTAAGGAGGTAAAGGGGGTCTCACGGACCAAACATTTGTCTTACCTTGAAAGCCATGAATTTGTGGTAGGGTTTGGGAGCCCAGGCATAAATCTCCACTGAATTCTTCAATGCAATCACCAAGAACTTAATCCTCTCATATTTGACTGTTAAATAACAAATACATGTGAAAATATTATTAGTATTTAATAAACCACATTCTCTGTTTCTCTGTATCTCTCTATAAATTAGGGGTGGGGCATATGACCAAAATCTTATATCACATTATAGTTATTTTTACTTTAACTAAGGTCTTTATATCATCAAAATTTTTTGATACCATAGAAATTTCATAATTCTTGTCACCAATGTCAATATAACAAAAACTAATACTAGCCTAAATAAAACAAAAAAACAAAACAAAAAAAAACCTCAAGCTCACTAAAGACAAGTAAACAGTGAGTGATTAAATAAGAATAATAAACTAATTACAAGCAATAGGACAAAAAAACTACAGTAGAACAAATAAATAAAAATTCAACATACATTGTATAAAGTAATCAAATGTTAAAAACACTGCATTTTCTGTATTCTGTAAATAAACATAGATTTCTTTTTATTAAAGTTACAAAAGTGCTTTAGTCAAGAGCAGTGAGAGATTTTCTTTCTTTGTTGTTTGATTAACATGAATGACAGAAGCAGGAATATTAGACTGCTGTCACTTTAAGAGCTGCCCGGATCCAATATACTGTTACACAAGTGTTTTCTTTCTCAGCTGTTTGCTTTCACTTTCAGACCTACAGTGTTTATGAGAATACTTGCAAAGACAAGCATTTTGATACATAAAATTGAGTATTTAAAGGTGCAGTAGGAGATCTTGGAAAATGCTAACTTTAGACTGATAGCACTGAAAGCGTACGTCCCACCCTCCTTGCGATCGCCGTCCAAAGCCACGCCCCCTGAACGCATGAATGCACACACAGACCCGACGACTAGAGACAAATTACTACAATACATCATGTGTCATTCACCGTTGACAAAACTTTATAGTACAGTTAGTAACAGTACTACAATACCAGGAACAAAGGTCAGGTTGTTGATGTTTTTCTGCCGCTCCCGATGTCTGCACAGCGTACGTGAGCGTGCTGATGACGTATCCTGTCTGCGCAAATACACATGTTGACAGGCAGGTAGGAAAACCTCTCATAATGCTCGAACCGAATATTTTGATTGGACGAACATTTCTTGGTCCTACGCCTTCCACAGAATATATATAAATACATGTAGACCACTTAACATAATGATTACTATGGGGATGTGAAGAGACTTTCAACCAGCATATCAAAAAATGTTTCGGAAGACAATCTCCTATTGCACCTTTAATTGCTCAAATTCTATAAATTGGCAAAAATAACTTCAATATTCCCGCAGTCTATGCGCACTGTCTTCACGTGCGCGAGCCTTCACAGCTGATTTAGTTTCAACAGCTTAAAATCACTTGTTTTTAAACCCTGTGAGTGCATAACCGTGATAGAGGCGGTAATCCAAAATCTCTACTGGTTGAAAAATTTCTACCAGACTGTAATCATGTCTACTGGTATATTGCCCACCCCTACTCTTTTTTTTTTTTTTTTTAAGAAAAAAAAAAAAAAAAAAAAAAAAAAAAAAAAAACAGATACATATGCACACATTTTATAAATATGGTTATATATTATATTTATTTGATATTTAACTATGTTTACAATTTTTTTTTTACTTTATTAGTAAGTAAATGAAAACCCATTAGTCACTATATATTTGGATTTTTTTTTCTGTAGTTATTCAGGTATTTAAACAATTATTTGGGCAAATAGACCAAAGGACATACCGACTTTATAATGGACACATCCCTCTAGGTCACCAACAGTAATCCACCCTTGTTTTTTTTCTACCTCAGGGTCATTGTGGAGTATCCTGTTTCTAAGCCATGACAGATAGTAGACCCTCAGTTTGTTCTTTTTGCCTACAAAAAAAAAAGAGGAACTATGAACCACTTATTACAAACAGATAATACACAGATTTAACAAAACCAACAACATAAAACAGATCTTTGTACAGACAACTAGAGAGCTGATGATGAACTCACCTGATATGGTGACCAGGACATTGAGACCCTCCAGAACTTCCATCTGCTGAAAGCGCCTGCGGTTGATCAGATTGTAGACTTTGCCCTGACCACTGCGATCTAGTAACATGAGCCCATTTTCTGTTCCTACCAACAGATTCACTCCTACAGCAAACGTAATGTAAAAACGATTTGTAGTTTATAATATGGATCTGAAGTGATATGAAGGCATTTATGCTACTTTCATTTGAAGAAGTTTATTTTTTATTTATATAGGGCCTTTCCATAGCTCAAGGTCACTTTACATATAACAAGTAGGTTTGTACATCCACACAAGCAATATAGACACAAAGAAAATATTCTAACAGTCATTGAGTACAAAGTCAGAAAACATTTAGACTCACCCCATAGTGCTGCACACAGGATCTCAGAGTTAAAGCGCTTCTTATATTTGCGGATTTCCGGTGTGTCACTGTGTGGCCTGATATTGGTGGGATTGACATTAACAACTGATATTTTCCGAGCCTCATTTAGTCGAGCTTGTTCCTGTTCCTGCTCCTGCCGTAGGTGTTCATCCATAAAATGAGCTGTGTGACAAAACAAAAAATCTAAATTATTATTAGTCAGTGCCTCATCTGAGCATTTCTACTGAGGAGAAAGGCACCAGCATGTGCACTTTTTCAACAGAAAAGGGGATAATAGGTAAATTAGTCACCTGAGGCAGGGTTGTCCTCATCGTCCTCTGTGGGGGAGGTCTGATACACTCGTGGGTCCACAAAAGGAGTGAAGGAGGCTTTGGACCCGCTCCCCATCCCAAACTGTCATAGTGGAGAATCAGGAGTGAGAAACAAGCATCCACAAAACATGCAAATGGTGTCTTCTAATGACTGATTGTAGGCAGCAAATGCAAGCATTTCTAGTATGAACTAACTGCAACATGCAGACTTTTGTCCGCAGTTAGAACAGTCCATTTATTGTAACATGTTAGCAGGAAAAGCAAGCACTGCAAAGGTTTTTTGCAATCAGTATTTTGTCTTGTTTTCCAGTATATATGATGTGTATGTGTATATATATATATAATATATATATATATATATATATATATATAACACACATACATACACACACATACATTATATATATACACACACACACACACACACACACACACAAAATATATATATATATATATGTGCATGAAAATGTTTTCTTATTAATTTATTTGAAAATGCATATGTACTGTTCAAAAGTTTGGGGTCTGTAAAAAATTTTTTTTTTTGAAAGAACACATTTAATTGATTAAAAGTTACTGTAAATACGCTTACAACTTTCTATTCAAAGAATCCTGAAAAAAGCTTAACTTTTTCCACATAAATAAGAAATACAACATGTTCAACATTAATAATAATGAGAAATGCATCAGCATATTAGAATGATTTCCGAATGATCATGTGACACTGAAGACTGGAGTAATGATGCTGAAAATTCAGCTTTGCATCACAAGAATAAATTACAGTTTAAAATATTAACATTTTCACATTATCACTGCTTTTAATGTTTTTTTATCAAATAAATGCAGCCTTGGTTAGCTTGAGTTTAAAAAATAATATTACTGACCCCAAACTTTTAAATGGAAATGTTAGACATATTTTTAATGAATTAATCTTGTAAGAAAGGATGTTTTGATTTGATTTATTTAAAAAAATAAAAATCAGAAAAATACTGATTATTAATTTATCTTTTTTTGCAGTGTGAGCACAAAATCAAGGCACATAAGAGAAGGGAAAATGCGGCAAAGGGGAGAAAGCATCTTATTGACTGGCTGCGGTCCCACGTTCCAATGTTTTAAAAAAATGTAAGCTCTAAATGATAGTAAATGAAATAAGGAGAATAAATAAGAACCAAACAGAAAAGAAGTAAAACCAAGAAAAGCAATGAGAGTTCTGAAGAGATCTGGGCTTCTGTGCATCTACAGCCAGATAAACATGTGCATCTGAATCAAATAGATATGGATTAGATGTGTCAGGTTAGAAATTTGAGGGTTGGAGAACAGGGTGGCTCTATAAGGCTTGTCTATCACCTACTTCAGCCACAGAGTCCAGGTCCAGCCCACTAGAAAGCCGCCCAGGGCCCTCGCCAGGCGAGTGGCTTTGCTGCACTAGATCAGGCAGATTGGAGTTACCGGGGAAACCATTGCTCTCGGCATGACCGAGCTTGCTTTCCCAAAACGTCTGCAGAGAGGAACAGAGAGAGGAGTAGGGCTACACTACTGCAGACCCCTTGCATGGCTAAGCCATCTTGCAGAGATATTTGGGAAACGCACAGAGCGTGCCTCTGTCAGCAAGTGTGAGGTGAGCTTGATCAGAGATTTTGTTGGAGAATTCAGAAGCAAAAGATGTGAAAGAAACACCAAAATATAACCCAATAAAATTAAGGCTTAACCAAGGCAAAAATAAACATGAGTTGGTAAACTTAAAGAGAAATAAAACTGTGACACACTAGAGGAATGAGTGTAGGAGTTCTTGCTATCCGGGAAAGGAACCTGTCTAGGTAGGTGCACCCACCTCTCGCATCATCAGGGCACTGTCTTGTGAATTTTTGCCAAATGAATCATTGGCATGAGAATCCTCCTGGTTGATCAGTGAGTCAGTGCCACCCTGGCCAGAAGGCCTGTTGGGAGAATAGAGCATCAATATCACAAAAAAACTAATACTAGCCTAAATTAAACCAAAACAAAACTCAAGCTCACTGAAGACAAATAAGATGTCAGCAATTAAATAAAAAATGAATTACAAACAATAGGATGAAAAACTAGAGTAGAACAAATAAGAAATGCTACATACATTGTATAAAGTAATCAAATGTATAAAAAACACTGCATATTCTTTACGGTGTAAATTAAATATATATTTCTTCTTGCTAAAGTTACAAAAGTTATTTAGTCGAGAGCAGTGAGAGATTTTCTCTCTTTTGCTGTTTGATTAACATTAATGATAGACAGCAGAAATATTAACATGCTGTCACTTTAAGAGCTGCCCGGATCCAATATACTGTCCAATATATATTATATATATATATTGGACATATATATTGGATAAGTATTAAATGAAAAAATTAAAACTTAAATGAAAATGTTCCCAGAAATGTTGCCTTGCCACCTAATTTAAATGTTTAGGTTGAAATAGTAAACTTACTAAAACAAATAAATAAAAAAACGAATAAAAACATTAAAGCACAAATTTCAATAACTTAATCTAAAATTAAAATAATCTGAAAATACGAAAATAAAAGCCAATTCAAAACATTAATAAATGCTATAATAGTATACAGGTAATACTAAAACAACACTAAGACTAAAAACATGTTTGATGTTTGAAAACACTCACATGATGCGTGGAATATCACTAACGGGAACAGTTCCATCATGAGCCCCGCCTTCTCCATCCTCATCATCACTGCTTTCTGATTCCTCACTGGATGAGGAATAGTCTGTCACTTTCCTGGGAGGCCGGTTGGTTTCCTCATTGGTTCTCAGCTCACGGAGTTCTTTGGCCAGAGCAGTGAGGTCCTTTAGGGAATGAAGTTAGAGGAAGACACAAAGAAGATATGTAAGATTTCATTCATGCCTTGATCTGCTTGATTTGGTCTCCAGTGAACAATGGATCCACTAAAATGTATACAGCATTTCATGTTTTAAGCCTGCATATGCTACAGTGATTTATCTGTTAGTAGGATTCATGATAAAAACCGTTTTGCACATTTAGGTCATGTAAATGGCACCGAAGAGATTACCAGAAACAAACAAATAAGCAAAACATCACAGTTAAGCAAATTAACTAAATCATTCTATAAAGCTTTACAAATCAACTCTGAAAGTGGGATAAAAAAAATCCACCATCATTTCAAAGAATGATGCACAACTCTATAAACCATCACGTGCACAAGTCAGATAAATAATATACCAGAACACTGAATAACTGAAGCAGAACTAGGGTTTGTTCCTGTGCCCTGCATGCAGAAGGTTAGTAGGAATCAGCAGTTCCCGCTCTGGCTCTGTCTTACCAGCTCCTCCTGTCGACAGGCCACCAGGCAGCCAGATAGAGAGAAAACACCATTGAGAAACCAGAAGTCAGCTCTTGCGCATTTATATTTAAACACTGATGCTTAAACTGAGATTAAAATTTCCATTTTTGACTGAACATAGAACCTAGAGCAATAATCTTATCAAATTAGAGACAAATTAAAAAGTTGTGACGCACATTCCTGGGTGTAAATTCAATAAAACGTACAACCAAATTCCTGGGTGTAAGTTGACGAAAATGTCTATCCACAAACTTACGTGGTCACAAAACGTAGGAAATATGGTTTGCGAAAAACTGTACGTTATCCAGAACTTCAATGATTATGTTTCTGATTAGACATGAGCTGAAAAAAAATTCTTTGTAAACCGTTCGCTAAATCTTTCTCACACAAGTTGACGCAATGAAAAGAATGTGACAATATTTGTAAATATGGTTTATGCAAACAACTTTGATCTAAGTTACGAAAGAATAGTTTTACGAATTTAAACAAGCACATTCTGCTCATCTGAGGTAAATGCAACACTAATGCAGCATTAATTTCGATTGTCTTGTTCGCTCACAATAACTTTATTGCGACAGTTTATGCAAAAAATATTCTACGAATGATTTACACAGAATTACGTACTGCTTTACAGCTCAAATTGACTTTGTTCTATCAATTTATGTAATAATGGCTCTGTGAATGAATTTTGAAGAAACTTGATTTGATTTGAAATGAATGTGACAATTCACACAGGAACGGTTTTAACTTCCCCAAATTTGTTTAACTCGTCCGTCTGTATTGACTACAAGAAATGCATTAATGAATGACAATCACAAACAAATTTACACAAAAGTTCCTAGCTAAGAATGTTAACAACTGAATGCTCTGTACTTCTATCCCTTGTTGCCTTGTTTTTATTCACGTCAAATTAAATAGGTCTGCTGATTAAATTGATTAAAGTTAATATTATTAAAGAGTTGCAGAATTAATTACCATTAAAGGGATAGTTCACCCAAAAATGAAAATTATGTCATTAATTACTCACCCTCATGTCACTCCAAAGCCATAAGACCTTCGTTCATCTTCAGAACACAAATTAAGATATTTGTGATGAAATTGATATTTTTGACCCTGCACAGACAGCAACGCAACTTTCATGTTCAAGGCCCAGAAAGGTAGTAAGGACATCATTTGTAAAAGCATGACGGTGAGTAATTAATGAGAGAATTTCCATTTTTGGGTGAACTATCCCTTTAAAAAAAAAATACATAATTTCCGATCTCTTCTTTTACCCCTAAATGTAACATTACTTCTAAACAAAACAAAAAAATCCCTTTTTTGTGGCATAAGACAGATGTTGCCTGGGTAACCGTGAAAACTCTGACACTGTGAACGACTGTGACAAATTGGTGCGATGGAGAAATGTGCAGCTAATGATGGTGACTGACACGGCGTCTGAAGCTGTGAAAGAGAGCGACAGACAGAAAGATTGGAGGGGAGTTAAGGAATGAGAGATGGCGTGAAATATTGATGAGAGAGCGATTGAAGACTTGAGAGGGCGTGTGACAGAAATAGATGAGACAGACAGCCAACGAGTGCTTGAATGTAAGGAGCACGAACATGGGCAGATGTCACTAACCTCATCTACGGCTTTCTTATAACTCTGGAGAAAGAGAATCGACAATAGAGAACCACGTGTGGAGGAACAATTGAACGAATTAGACAGAATGTTAAATGAGAAAATGGTTAGTAACACAAAGCGGCACACAATCTTTCCAACTTCGAGCCAAGTGTGAACAGCTACATATCTAAGCTAGCTAAAGGTTATGGGAAGGTTGAGTAGGTCAGCTCAAATGAGACTTGATTTACTTGTGATATATTAAAGACCCCATAAAATTGATGTGTTGACGTAGGTGGAGAATATTAATGGCTTTTATAAAACACATCTAGCATATAGGTGATTTAAAAGCTAAAAGATATTGACTGAAAGCAACAAAACTCTATTTTTGACTTAATGGGGTATTTAATTGATGGTAAAGACATCATGTTTGGAATGAACATCAACAGCTGTGCAGATCTTAAAAAGAAGCTAGTTTAATAAATTAGGCTTAGATGTTTTCATTTAAGGCTTATCCTGGTCTCAGAAAGCAGCCCTGTGAAAGCGGAAACATTTGCAGCACAGTTAAACTGTGCATTCTGGGAAATGTGTTTCTCACCGCTGGTCGGCTGGGTCTGGTCACCTCTCTGTTCTCCTCCTGGGTTTTGGGCTTGGATTCTTGGGACACTGCTGGGGATCCTTCAGGTTTACTGGAGCCTGTGGAGACAATCGAAGATCAAGACTCCCTAGTGCAGGTGCTCAGACTGAGAGAATATTCCAGAGGGTCTCTCACCTCCCACACGGTTCCTCTCGCTGGAGCTGCCCTGAGAGCTGGGCGTGCTAGAACTGGAAGAACTACCACTGTTGGTTCTCTGGAGAGCCGACTCCATGGAAATCCGCAGGTCTGGGTTACTGTGCCAACGGTAGGACACATTCAAACAAGCCACATTCAAACTGAACTCAACTTTTGACAAAAGTACAGTAAAAGTATAGAGATAAACAGGTGTAAGTCTCAGGAAAAATCATTTATTCAAATATTTTTTCCATTATTTATTTGTCCGGATACTGACAGAAAATGCTGTCTGTGAGTAATAGATGAATAAAAACATGTAATGACAAAGAAAATGAATTAAAAAAATCATTGGTATTGTAAACTCCAATTGTAGTTGTACCTATATGGATAATGTTTTAATTATTTAGAAAATATAGTATTCACAAGGGCAATCTTGCTCTGTAATAAAATGTGTAAAATGAGTTTAAAAGAAAGAAAGAAGTTAATGAAAAGTGGAATATACCTGGCTCGGATCAGATGTGCTCCGGTTCTCGGTCCCAGTCCTCCTGGTCCATTCCCTGGAGAATTTTTTCTCACCAGTGCAGGGGATATGGAAGTGGTCCTTTGGGGCACCTGAAGCATGTTAACAGATGTTAAGATGTTACTTTACTAAGATAAAAAAAACAGGTTTTTTTTAATATAGGCTTTGTTTTTTTATATCATCACATTTAGTAACACATTATACATTTATGAATTTAACTTTTACAATTTTTTTTTGTAAGCACTAAAAGTACTAAAATAAATAAAAAGTACTAAATAGTCTTTAAAATAAATAATGATAATGAAATTAAAGCTGTGCTAAAATTATTTAAATGACATGAATGAATATGATACAAAGTAAAATAAATAAATTTACAGGTTTAAAGGCTTGGTTCACCCAAAAATGAAAATTCTGTCATTAATTACTCACCCTCATGTTGTTCCAAACCTGTAAGACCTTCGTTCATCTTCATAACACAAATTAAGATATTTTAAATCAAATACAATACTTACCCTACACAGAAAACAAAACAACACAACTGCCATACTTTCAAGGCCCAGAAAGGTAGTAAAGACATCATTAAATTAGTCCATGTGACATCAGTGGTTCAACCTTAATGTTATGAAGCTACGAGAATACATTGTTTGTGCAAAGAAAGCAAAAAAAATCCCCACAACTTTATTCAATGATTTCTTCTCTTCCGTGTCAGTCCTTGACGCGCGTTCAGGAGAGCACACGATGGACTATTTTAACGATGTCCTTACTGCATTTCTGGACCTTGAACGTGTCAGTTGTGTTGCTGTCTATGCAGGGTCACAAAGCTCTCAGATTTCATCAAAAATATCTTAATTTGTGTTCCGAAGAGGAACAAAGGTCTTACGGGTTTGGAACAACATGAGAGTGAGTAATTAATGACAATTTTCATTTTTGGGTGAACTATCCCTTTAAATATGCTTGACTATATAGTCAGTTAAATATACAGTAATATTATTTTATATTTAGCAATGTTTTTTCACTGCTTTCTGAGACTCAGTCAGAAAGAGACTTGTGATCCACCTGTTGAGAATTCCACATGAATTACTATTAATGCCACTGGATTACAGGAACAACGCATTTCATCCCAGATTATCACCTTTGGAGGGACGTCATCTTCCTGTCTCAGCCAAGAGCTACGGTCAAACTTCTCTTCTCGGCTGGTAATGCGAGGTGGTGGGGCGGGGTTTTCTGACGTGGGGTCAGAGTTCTGCCGTGGCATCGGTGGTCGGTGAGGTGACAGACCCTCTTGGAAGGCTGAGACGCCCTGAGAGGACTGATCATGCAGCGACTGGGATCCTGTCATGGAAGATCCATGGGATTTCACAGAGACCAGGTGCGCCATCTGAAAGGAGAACTCTGGGGTCAGTGTTCTTCACAACACATCTGTCTCTCTAAAGACAGATCAGGAGGTCAGGAAGTACCTGAGGCTCTACCGGGCGGTGCATGGGAGGCGTCCGGGCCTGCTGTATGCCTCCACTGCTGAAGGACTCTGAGCGGGGAGGCAGGGAGGGATCAGAAATACGATTGGCCACTTTGTTCTGGAGAGCCGGAGAGCTCTGGCGGTTCAGCTTGGAGCGTTCCTCAACCTGACAGACAGAGAGGAAGTTAGTGTCCATGCAACTCTTCACAACCAGTCTGTTTCCTCTTTGCTTGAGAGTCAGAATAGACTGCGAAATGTGTAAAGTGACTGATATGTGTCACTGTAGGATTCACACAAGGGTTGCACAACATACTAATTAACCAAGGTAACTTCTGCTAATTTTACATATTTAAATTTCAATAGTATATATTTAAAATAGAAACCAATTAGTTTAACTTTTAATAAGAACAACTAATATGATGATGAGACCTGTAGGCTTCTCTGTCGATCTTATTCATTTAGCATTCACATAATCACCCAAGATTGAGTTTCTAAATCTTTGCCGAAATCCGCCTGTCCCAAATTAAGGAGACGGCCTCATTACGAGACATTTTAGATATTTTTAGACCTGTTCCCTTAACTTGACAGGAGATAATCTTTTATTCACTTCTGCAGACCCAATCAAAATGACTCAATAAGCGAAGATGAAACATAGAGCCAAACGACAGACAAAGAAATCATCAGGTTAAAGACAGAAAGGAAACATTTAGTCCATTATGTCCAGTATGTTATTGGAGATGTTGGGTAATCTCAAATTCAAACAACAAGCCTCAACTGTCATGCACCATTCACAAGCATTTTCAGACAAGAAAAGAATCACTTATGGCCTTCCTAGAAGTCGAGTGACCAATGGGACAGTAAGACACGTTAGTGAGAAAACCATGTTTATTTCTTCTCTGAGAATGAAGGGAGGTTTGGATCTGAATTGACACACTATCTTCAGATCACAATATGTGCCTACAAGTAACAACACAACCCCTTACCAACTCCCCTTTGTAATTTTATCAATGTCTAAAGCAGTGGTTCTCAAACAGGGGGCCGTGACCCACTAGTGGCTCATTTTAAACCACTAGTTTAAAATGAGCAGCTTTGTCATTATGGTAGACGTATCAGAAATATCTTAGTGGGCCTTCGAGTCAAATAGGTTGAGAACCAACGGTCTAAAGCTCATTTGTGGCCCAACTTATCCAGACCTCTCTCATTTTTGCCTCATAATCCCATGCTCCTCTGACATCAGCTTTCTGTAAGCAGGAGTGATTGGGAAGTTCAAAGAGAAGATTATGGAACATTAGAACAAGACAACAGCAAGAACGGAAGCAGTCAGAAGAAAATCCACCAAACTAACTGGGAGACAGAACCTACAGAAATACCCGCACCCAGAGAACCAAAGGAAAACAGAAACAAGGCATTCCGAAAGAGATCATCCAAATGCCCCGATAGAAGATTTGGAAAAAAGGTATTTTTCCGCATTAATTCTCTGAATATGTACCATGACCAGACCTAGGACACGGTGAAAAAGGAGACTCGAATAATCATGCTAGCGGAGGCAGACCTTTGAGACCTTTGAGTACAAGTCTCTCTCAATATCAGCCCCTTTGCTGGAGTGTCCAGGATTGCGGCCCCGGGACTCTTGCTCAAGATGCTGCTGGACCATCCTGACCAGCTGGGATGGATCTGGCTCGCAAGACACACGGATTCTAGGAACGTTTGGCCCACTGACTATCCTGAGCTGAGGCTCGGCCAGCTCTATCTCTCTCGAGTGGGAGGCTGCTGGGTACGAGGGGGGCCTCGTGGGCTGATTAGAGGAGCTCTTGTCAAGAGGGAGGAGTTGACCGACACGTTTTTCTCCAGGACTGTTAAACGAATGGTGCTTCTTGGGAGGGATTCGAGGGGAGTTACCCTGAGCTCTCTCCATCACCTGTGTTCAGATAAGCACAATAAAACCGTTCAGATTATGACCCACAAAACCGAAGACGGACGGTGAGGCCCCTTCAGAGCGTGATAATCAAAAAGCATCCAATGGAATCTGAAAACTAACGGAAAGGTTATTGACAGAAAGTGAGATGCATCACATGTGGGCACCAAACCTGAAGATTTTGATGAAATTAAGCCATTAGCAAATGAGACAAATGACATATAATGTCTACAATCAGTGACTGGAGATTCTTGACAATGAGCACTAGGGTTGGGTATAAATACAGATTCCTGATTCAATTCGATTCTGATTCATAAGCTCTTGATTCAGTGCTGATTCATTTGGATTTATTTCAGTTATAATGTTCATTTTGATTACATATAAAAGACATTATCTCTCTGCTTATGCTGTAAATTATACAAGGCAATGCTTCAGATTCAAACTGGTACAGTAGCTCACCTTTTTGAACCAAAAGAACCAATTTAACAAGTCTTTTGTTTCATGAATCAGGCTATACTAGAGTCACTAAAAAGATCAAAATCACAAGAGATGCTTGTGTATGTTTCCGATTAATTAAAAACAACCAACTCAAAGTCTTTTATTTCATGAATCGGACTATGCAAGTTGTGCTGTAGGCTTTTTGCGTGCAGCCCTCAAAGAAAGACACTTCTTGCCATTATTTCAGTGGTACACTGCCTTTTAATTAAACTCACATTCAGGATTTTATGAACTGATACTAGGATCATTTAAAGGAAGACTGTGATTAATCAGAAAATCAGTATTTTGACCCAACCCTACAGTATTAATCATGTAAGAGTCCTAACAAGATCTCTCTGTACCTCTTTAGCCCAGGCCGGTTTGTCACTGGGGTTGACTGAGTCTTTGTAGTGGTACAGTTGTTTTTTGTCTGCAGGCCGTGGCTCTTGTTGCTGTTGCTGCAGTGAAACAAGGTAGGCCCTTTCCTGCTGCAGCTGCCGCTGTAACCGCTCAGCCTGCCGCTGCTCCTCTATCTGCTTCCGTTTGTATTCCTACACACACCAGAGAACCAGAATGAGGTGAAAAGAGCAAGATTTAGAACAGATAACCACATGAGACAAAATAATGCTAACAGGTTTGGACTCCTAAAAATAACCGGAGGCTATCAGAAGAACTTCAAACTCAACAGCTCTATAAACTAATCCCATCGATGGCCTGATGGCCGTGGATCCTGAGTCTAATTTCCCTCAGAACTGAGCAATAACAAACAGCGCTGCCACAAATCCCAAATGCCCCAGATCAATTCACACAATCGATACTCTCTGTGAGTGTACTGATCGCAGAGGGGACCGACAGATGGCATAAGCGCAGTAGATGAAAAGAAAGGAAAAGAAAGTGCAAGAACTTTAAAGGTGAAAGCTGAAATGAGAGTTTACCAGGAGAAGAGCTTGTTCTTGGAGAAGCTGCTGTTGAAGAATCTCCAGCTGCCTTTGTTCTTCTTCTAACTGCCGGCGGATATACTCCTAACCCCATAACACAGCGTGAGAGTGAGAAAAAGAGAAGGAAAAGAGATAACAGGGCCTTCAAAGAGTTTCAAAATGAAAGAATGAAAGATTAATCAAGCAAATCTAAAGGTAAGAAACCCTGATAATAACTTGCTGCCCTGCCTAGATCCCATGTGGCCTTCTGTGTGATGAGCTCACTACCCAAAGGTCACTGGTTCAAACCGTGGAATGAGCCATCCATGCACAAGGGAGTCACTTAGGACCCTGATCCTAATTTCCTGGAGCAGGGCAATTAACCCCAGACTACTCAAGGGGAATGTCGCTCCAAAGAAAAAGTATTAGAAGTTGGTTTGGATCAAAACCATTTTGTCAAAATGACAAAAAGTGTGATAGGTGCAGCATAGAGTCCAATTCAATCCTAAAGATGACTTTTATTGCCTTCTAGACAATTGCAGCATAATGAGATGCCATGGGATATCAATGGGAATCACCTCTAATAATGCCTTTTGCAGCAAGTTACCATTTTTATTTTTAAATGATATTTAAAATAGACACAGTTGAGGTCAATTAACGCATGGTTTTTCCTTCTGGAGCATCAGTGAGCGTTTGAACCTTCTGTAATAGTTGCATACGAGTCCCTCAGTTGTCCTACAGTCATTGTTGGAAAGGGTTAAAATACACAAAAATGCTGGAAAACCAAAGATTTTGTAAGACCTGAACAACTATCACTAAACAAAACAAAAAAAAAAAAACCCATAAAATAAAACACAGCTGTGGATCATTCAGGTAAGAACACAGTACTAAAAATCAAGGGGATGTAAACTTTTGACCGGGTAATATTTATAACTTCAACTATTATCTTTTCTTGTGGACTGTATGTAAACATCTTTTATGTGAAATATCTTATTCAGGTCAGTACTAAAGCAATAACATGCATTTTTGTATGATCCCTCTTATTTTAATACGAACTATTTTCAGTGCTGATGATAATAATAAATGTTTCTTGAGCAACAACTCAGCATATTAGAATGATTTCTGAAATATCATGTGACACTAAAGATTGGAGTAATGATGCTGAAAATTCTGTTTTGCTCTCACATAAATAAATTATATTTTAAAGTGTATTCAAATAGAAAACAGTTATAATAAATTGCAGTAATATATCAAATTATCACTGTTTTACAGTATTTTTGATCAAATGAATGCAGCCTTGGGGAGCTTTGGGGACTGCTTAGAAAAATGTGTGCAATTATAGAGAAAAACAGGGTTATTGGAGTGTACAGTGTACAGAAAACAAAAGCAGAAAGACTTTACAAAAAGGTATCTGAAGAGAAAAGGTAGCCACATTTGCAAGATGTATTCAAATTTTGAAAGGCTGTCTCACTCTTTATGAAAGGATTAAACAAGATTTGTCTTCAAACTGAAAACAAGGCAAGGGAACTTCATCTGGATTATATGTAGAGGACATTTTCATTAGCAACAAAACAATGAAATGCTTTATAACAGCAAAGAAAATGCAGTGCTTTTTGGCATTAAAGGCGCTGAAAGCATTTTTATGGAATGACACTTAGCATATATCTATCATATAAGCAAAATGAATTACAGACAAAAGCAGCTCAAAAGTCTTGCAAATTTATGGGGCAGACCATATGGTTAGCAAGCTAAGAGTGAGATCAGCTTTATTTGCAGCTGTTGCTGCTCCTGCTGCTCTCTGATTACAGCCGTTTCAACAGTAACTTTAAAGGGGTGGGGGTTGTGGAAAGGGGTGTGTCTAATTCAAATTAAATTTCAGAATAGCTAAATGGCTAACATCACCTAACTTTTGGCATGAGTGGGAAGTGGTGAACCGGCTCAGTCATTCTTATTTGTCTCTGCACAGACTCTCACGCACGGCCCGTGAGACGTCCTCATTCACTATTGAGCAGGACTCGTGCGGCCCAACCGCATTTGAAAGGGTGGGTGGGTGCTTTAAATATGCATACCATCCAGCAGAACATTTCCCTCTCTGGAGGAAGTGAGTCACAGACTGAATAGAATGCTTTAAAGAAGGGATTGTGGCATGTGCGAGTCTGATATGCATATCTGAGAGGACCGTTACAGTTGAGAACAAAGTGTACGGCGCATTACACATGATTAACAGAGGATTTACAACTGAGCGCATGCATACACGCTCACTTCATACACATCTGCTTTAGAAAGTGTTCATATGTCCTGCCATATTCCTAGCGATAATGTTTGCATTTAAGTTTACATGGAGAGACTGCTCAAAAAACATTTTCACAGTTTTTTCCATTTTGGTTTTCACCAATATTCACCCTTTTGTAAATTCCTGTTCATCAACAAAGATACTGTTATAATGATTATTTGTATTAAAATATTCACATTCGAATTATTTCACACATTTGCAAATAAATGTTGCATGTTCATAATAAATATTAATTAATAATTAATTTAATCGTATTTACAGACTTTTTTGATAAACAACTTTGGTTCTGTATTATGTCATAACTAGATATTTAATGTAAAATCTCATTCTATCTATCTATCTATCTATCTATCTATCTATCTATCTCTCTCTCTCTCTCTATATATATATATATATCATAAAGTAACAAAGTATTACATAAAATACAAAATACTATAAAATAAAATAAAAAATTAAATATAATAAATCAGTTATTGAACAAGAATACTGAAATAACTGGTACGACGACGAAATAAAAAAAAAAAAAATACAGTGAACAATCTCTAAATATATGTGCCATGTATTAACAGAAAGTACATCTTGTCTCCATCTCTGTAGTGGTGAATCAGTGGGAGTCTGTTAGCGTGGAGTGTGAGCGTGTGAAGCTGCCACGTCACTTCATTTCTTCCCTTCCTGTTCATATGTGTTCAGTTGTCATTTCTTGCACTCTTTTTGCACAGTGAATAATGGGTTAGTTTGTAGTGACAGACCAATATTTAATAGCTTGAACAATTATTTACTGAAATAACCCTCTCCATCACTTCTTGCCCTCTTTCTACTATATCAATAAAAGTGACCAAAAACCAGAATTAGCCATGTATGATAGTGGATGTGCGTTTGTGTGTACATATGTACCTGCTCCCTCTCAGCATGCCTCCTCTCCTCCTCTCTCCGGAGCTGCTCCATCTCCTCATAGCGCCTCCTCTGCTCTCTCTCCTGCTGTTTCCGGAGCTCTCTCTCCCGTCGCTGTTGCTGTGAGGTTACAAACACATGTGCTCATTAATGAACCTCCCATTCTTACAAATAAATCTCAGTGCTGAGCCCAACTATCAGCCCAGCTTCACAATGGATCATGCAGTTCCTTCCTTTACCACTAGGTGTGTTTAAAAAACATTGCATTTCGGTAGCCATGCTGAAAGGCCTTTCCCCAGCAGGGGCTGCTGACAGGAGCTGTGCTGAAAAGAGGCGGCCTGACAGTGGACCAGCGGGAGACAGATGTGCTGAATGAGAGGTTGACGCCCAGCTGGGCTGCCTGATTCATCCCCACAGGTATTCTGCTCCCTCCCCTACTGAGAAAACCCTACATCACATAGCTCAGGAATATCTCCACCGGCTCATTGACCGTCGTCTTTCTTTGTCTCCCGTTTGAAGAATTCCCAAGATGTTGGGCAACCTTCCTGTGGACTGATCATAGCTCAGTGTCTCCCAGGGACTTTAAAAACCGCAGTCATCTCATGAGCCATTACACACACAAAATAGAGTACAGGAAGTGTGTGACTGAGTGTGACCGGAATAATAGCAAAGCATATTGTCTGTTTGTTCTGGTAGGGTTGCAAGGAAAAACAATGCTAAAGGCAAACAATAAAATGCAACTAAGCATATAATCATGCATGAAAGCAGAAGAAAATGCTTCCCATCTCTTTTGTTGTTGATGTCAGAGGTTGTGTAAGATTTTGGCTCAAATTCATCTGTTACTTAATAATATGGTAAATACTTTTTTTTATCCATACATCTAATGTTGTTGTTGTTAATTTGTTGGGTCATAACTTTATATTTAATGTAAAATCTAGGTCCTAAACCAAAATCAGTTGAGAACGAGTTTAAAAAAAGCTGAAACAAGTAAAATAAAATAAAATAAAATAAAATAAAATAAAATAAAATAAAATAAAATAAAATAAAATAAAATAAAAAAATAAAATAAAATAAAAAGTTAAATAAAAAGTTATTTAAATAATATTATATACATACAAAATATATTATAATTAATTATGACCAATATATAAATTAAATACAATATAAAAAAATATTACATTCAGATTAAATATTTAGCTTTAAACATATTGAAATAAAATGTGCTTTAAATAATACAATACAAAATATAATACTTATATATAAAAGCATGTAAATTAATACAATATTATAAATAGATTAAATTAAATATTAGATTAAATATTTAGCTTAGAACGTATTAAAATAAAATGTTTTTTTAAATATAATATAAATATAAAATACATTAAAATAAAATGTGTTTTAAATAATATAACAAATACTAAATATAATAAAAGTTAAACAACATAAATCAATACAATATTGTAAATATTATATAATTATATTTAGATAAAAAATTAAGCTTTAAAGATATTAATACACCACTGTAGTGCAGAAGATTTCAGAAACATGGCTGCAAATCCACAGTCTTTAAACTGTTTCTCGTCCATCTCCTCTTACCTCCTCGAGTCTCCTCCTTTGCTCCTTCTGCTCCTCGATGCGCTTCTGCCTCTCTGCCAGTAGTTGGCGCTTGTGTTCCTCATTCTGTTGCTGTTCTAGCTGTTGTCTCCTCAGGGCTTCGGAGCGCTCCTTATTGGCCAACTGTAGACGCAGGAAGTCCCGCCTCAGGGTCGATTCCCCAGGGATGTTTATGATAGAGCTGTAAGGAAGATGTTAAATCATCTTTAAGTCAATCAGGTCTCCACTATACCCAAATGCATGTGTGTGTGAGTGGAAAAAGGTCTATGTACCTTGGCTCTCCTATGTCTCGCTCTTCCTCCTCCTCTTCACTTCCACTGTACTCATATTCTGTCTCATCTGAAAACACACAGCATTGGAAGATGTAGGTTTTTAGATTAAAGACAGATTTAGATAAGGACTGCTGTGACAAAATAACAACAACTGATAAAAATTTGCAAGAAAAATATTTTTTTGAAAGTTATTAAATATTAGTCAACTAAAAACAATATTCAATGAATAATTGTATTTAATTATTGTGATAATAAATAAAATAAATAAAATTCAAAAATAAAAATAAAATACATAAAATAATAATTTTCCCTGTTATTTCTATTTTTTCACCAATATTCACCCTTTTCTAATTTAAAAAAAATCTCATGGCAAATTCTGGTTCATCAACAAATACACTGTTACAATTATTATCTTTATTAAAATATTTATTTAATATTGTGTTTTCAATAATTATTATTATCATTATTGTTATCATTGCTATCAATCAAAACAATAAATAAACAAATAAACAATAAATAAATAATTTAGGCAATGAATAAAATCAAATACATTAAAAAGGTAAAAAATACATAATAAAAAAAATAAAAAACAATACATTACTTTTTTTTAGATTTTCTTTAAGGAATGCTGTGACAGCAACATGAAAACCATTGATAAAAATTTGCATGAAAAATATTTTTAAGTCATTTGTTTTTAAAGTTACGAAATAGTACTCTTACTAAAAATAATATTCAATAATTTAATTTATTAATGTATTTATTTATTCTGAAAATAAATAAAATAAAGAATAAAAAATACATAATAAAATAATAATAATAAATAAAATAAATAAATAAAATGTTGATAGAATAACCGCCCAAAAGTAAAGTTTATTAAGATTAATTAGATGGCAGGCACGCTACAATTAATGTTTGGTGAAGTTTTGTTTACGCATCAACAGAAAACAGCATAAACTAAAAAAACTCACCCCTCTCTCCTCTCTTCTTTTTGGTCCGGTCAATGTGGTCTTTGAGCTGGATTCGGACCTGTCTCTCGTTGGGAAGGTCTTTGATGAAGGGATGTTTCATGAGCTGTTCAGTACTGGGTCTCTGGTTGTGATTCTTCACTAAACAGCTCTCAATGAACGACTGGAACTTTTTAGACCTACAGAGAACAACAAACTGATTAGTTTCCCCCATTCTGAATCAGTTGTAGATTAGTGCAAATTCAATACACTGAGAGGTTTGACTCACCACTTCTTGGACTTGAGACGAGGCGCTGGGTTTCTGGGTATGAGGAAAAGTGCTCGCATAGGATGCATATCGCACAGCGCTGAGACAACAGACAGGTGTTTGTGTTTAGCAATCACCGTGTTCATATAAAATACATTTCACATCATACTGCATTGTGCTGGACTTACGAGGGGCTCCTTCTGCCATCTCAATAGCCGTAATTCCCAGCGACCACAGATCACTCTGTAACAAAACAGTGCCGTTAGGATCTCTGCCTGAAGCCAAATAAGACCCTCACACAAAAGCAATCAAGTGTTGTAAGAGTGTAATTAAGATTTGCTTGAAGTACCTTGAAGTCATATGTGGCGTCTGGGTTCTCATCACAGGCGATGACCTCTGGAGCCATCCAATATGGAGTGCCAATAAAAGTGTTCCTCCTACCCACGGTACGGTCCAACTGTGCACTCACACCAAAATCAACTGTTGAAAACACACACAGGGAAGATTTGGCCTTAATGTGTCTGTGTGCAGTAACGAGAGGAGAGGTCTTTGATGAAGTGCATGCTGCCATCTGCCTCTGTGCCACTCTTCCCTTGTCACCGCAGGCAGTGTTGTCATAGCAACCAGCCTGAACTGTCTCCCAAACTCAAACAACTCGATGACAAGCCCTAATAACTCCAGAGGAGAGTCACAGGTTCCTCAAGACAGACAGAATCAACCCATATAAAACACACACAGACACACTGGATTCTTGCAATTAAAATGATTCACTGAAAAAGTGATTATCTACCAAATTATGAATAAAACATAGCTAATTCATATAATATTTGTAAAAAGTACAAACAATGAGGATCCTTAAATGAGGTGACATCAAGATCGAATTTATACACCTCCATATAAGTTTATGGTAAGAACCTTTTCTTTTCTTTTTTTTTTTTTTGAAATTAAATCTTTAATACAGCAAGGACACATTCAATTAACTGTTACTTGAGCATCAGATCAGCATATTCATTTGACACTGAACACTGTACTAATGGCTGCTAAAAATCTAATTGTATCAAACAGAAATAAATGACATTTTGAAATATATTTAAGTAGACAACAGTTATTTTAAATGGCAATAATAGTTAACTTTTGACTGTTTTTCTGATCAAATAAATGCAGGCTTGGCAAGCATAAGAGACTTCTTTCAAAAACATTGAAAAAAAAAATCTTACTGATCCTATATTCCTGAACAGTAGTGTGTTTTTTGTAACTAATTTTCATTATTATCTCACTCCAAAAATGTAATATTAGCTAAATCATGCAGAATCAGAGTCAAGCTAATAATTTCATATGTCAATGAGCTTGTGAATAGCTTGTGGCAAATTAAGGACAAATGAATGAGTTTTTGATTAATATGTTTTTGAACAGGTTCTTGGAAATTAAACCTTCCTGCACAAACAGATTTATTTAATCGGATCTGTATAGGGGTGGGCAATTCACCGGTAAACAAATTAACCAATAGAAATTTGTCAACCGGTAGATTCTGCACTATCGTCTTTATCGCGGTAAAGTGCCGTAGTCATGAAAATGCATCTCTGTACACATTATGCAATATGATTTAAAAAGGATTGATTTTAAGCCGTTTAAATGCAAACAACAGCACTACATGTGTGCGCTGTCTGTGTTTTGCATGCAGGCTGCGCACAGGAATCCACTGCTCATAGAGCCTGTAAGTATTTTTGTTGCTTAATTGGCCTTGAACGGCTAAATACACATACTTATATGAATGAAAATGCCAGATTTAGCAAGTATCCTCATAAACACAGTCATTTAAGTCTTAAAGGAACACTCCACTATTTTTGAAAATAAGCTCATTTTCCAACTCCCCTAGAGTTAAACAGTTGAGCATAGATCATTGAATCTGATTAGACCGTTAGCATCTTGCTCAAAAATGAACAAAGAGTTACGATATTTTTTCTATTTAAAAACTTGAGATAGAAAGAGTAATGATATATTTTGTCACAATATACTGCTACTTACTGGAAAAAAGCCTGTTTCTAGATATTAGACACTACCAAACACATAGTTAAATTATCATCGTTGTAATGTTTAGTTAAACCTCAACACTGATTCATACACATTTACAGAAGCTTCTTCTACAGAATGTACATTGCATTTGTCAGGGGTGTGAACTCACCTAGTTTGACTTCCGCATTTTCCGTGAGCAAAACGTTTTGACCTTTGATATCACGGATAAAAACCTTACATACACTAAAAAAACCAAAACAAGAATCAAAAACACAACAAGAAAATGCAAAACAAATGAAAAACTCCAAATGAGGAAACACTCTTCAAAATGAACACTTCTGGAAACTAATAATGTCTTCTAGTGGCCCATACTACACACACACACACTCACCCTGAGGATCTCTCTGCAGATGTAGGCCGTCCACTCCTCCTTCAGAGTGTTTCCTTTGGTGTTCTTTATCAGGTCTGTCACTGAACCAGCACCACAAAACTCCATCACCAGCTACAGACACAACACCTCAACAAAATTAGGAGAAAACCCAAGAAGCCACATGAATGAGGAAAAATCTCATTCAGTGGAGATCTACATTGGCGCTGTCACACAAACAGTTTGGTTGCATTATTTCCATTGAGAGTTCATGTGTGAACGGGACCCGATGTTGAAATGCTGGCTAATAATCAACTCTTTATTTATTCTCATCAGGGCAGAATTTATTTGATCAAAAATACAGAAAAAAAATTATATTGTGAAACACTGAAGACAAAGCAGCATCATGTGACACTGAAGACTGGAGTAATGGCTGATGAAAATTCAGATTTGATCACAAGAATAAATTATATTGTGCATATAGTGCATTAAAATAGAAAACGTTATTTTATATAATAAAATAATAAAATAATATTATTTAATTTCTCAAAGAAAAATTTAATTTTTTAACATTAAGCAAAATTAGTAAAAAAATAAAAAAATTAAAAAAAGGTCCATATGTCTACAAATGTTCTATTTTTTAGCTACAGCAGCTTACAATTTAAAGTGGCAGAACCAGTATTTTAATTAAATGCAACATTCAACACTCACACATACATGCAAATTCACACTTTTCAGCTGAAACTAGATCTATGAATGACAACTTGTCCCAGGGCAACTTCATTTTCCCACTTTGAAGAAGCTGAAATGACAATATAGAAGGTTGCAATAAAAAAGTATTAGTGGTTTGAAAAAAGGGAATTTCATAGTTGTTTCCAGAGAAAAGCCTCCGTCTAATAATTCTCCGATTTGACTCAAAAGTGCCGTGCAGTTTTTTTCCTATAGCCCAACCTTTGCCTTAACATTGGGTTTGGAAGTTTGCATTCCATTGGTCCTTACTATAACTCTGTTGTGTTTTAACTTTTTTGGCTTTACCTTATCTCCCAAGACACTCATATAAATAGAGCCATATTCTCATTAAGGGCCCCAGGGGCACAATAAAAGTCAATAAATGTAATTTATGAGCATAATATGATGGTTTTTCTGAAACACTGATTGGTTTTGAATGCTCTCTTGAGCTGGCCCTCAGATGGGTCAAAATATGTTTGGCCTCTGGGACTCTCCAAAGTCACGACTGCTGAGTTGGCAACATTGTTTTTCCTCTAAGGGAAATCCTTCTTACAAAGACGCCCAATGGAGGGTGGTTGTGCTGGCCACATGCTCCAGTGCTAGTAAATGTCTTCAGCATGTCACTTATCTTTCTGTTGCTGGGCAAAGAAAGCGACAAAGCTCACCACAGAGGAAATGAGGCTGGCAGTTTGCATTCAATGCATAGAGATAAAAACAACAAGGCCTAGGCAGTTCTATGCAAAGTGTGAACATTGCATTTCTGTTGGAAAGTGTTACATTACCAGTGATGTGAAAGCTATTTTTGAGGCTGTAGCTTCTTATGTTTAAGCGTATTCCCGGTATTACTGTGTATTAGTGTCTTATTCCAAAGAAAAAAATTGATTGATTGTCTAATCTTTAACTTTTCTGATTATGTCACTTAAGCTCCACAGGTTAGATTTGTCACACCCAAATATTCTTCCTCATTAAATATAAGAAAGACCTTGAATAATTAAAGTAAAACAGTCAGCAAATTATTAAATAGTTACATTATAGTCAAACTTTAGTTTGATGCGGCTGCAAATCTGCAATAATATATAGTATGTAACATTATGAAAACTACTAGCAAACTACTCAAAAAAGTTAGAAACATCACTACTTTTAGCTCCCTAACACTGTATTGTATTACACACATTAATAATGAAACATTTACACACTAAAATACCCTAATTCTTTCTGCTTACAACTAATTTAGACTGACCCAGAGCTGGTCATCCATGCCAGGTGGGTTCTTCTTGATGAAGGCACCATAGTAGGTGGCGATGTTTCGATGGTGGGAGTATTTTTTTAGCATGTTGATCTCAGCTTTGATCTCCTCCTCCTCATCCTGTCAAATAAAACAGACAACACTTGAGACTTCGAGAGCAGGAAAATACCATGTTTCTTTGTCTGTGAGTGAGTCATTGTCAGGAAACTATTCTACACTGTGATTTACTACTGTACTTAAACAGTATAAATATTTAATTTATTATACTTAGTAATTTATTTCAATGTTATATCACTGTTTGCTACTAGCAACAACAAAATTTGGAGTAAAATTGTTGTTTTCAAACAGGTATCCTTAAACACTCCATCTATCTGTCATTGGTCAGCCAAACAGATAACCCCACCCTAAAATAATGCCACTGGTTGAGACTGTTGCTGTGTCAGGCTGATTACAACAAGCAAAAAACAAAGCAATGGTTTGACAGTCCCAGTGAAAAAGAACCAACCTATAAAATGGCATGAATATAACTTTTCCTTTTTTTATAATGATAAAAGTATTTTAACATAAAATCAGAATACCAGGCATTTTTGTCACTTTTACATTAAAATGGGTAATACATACTTTTTTTTAAGTAAATAAAAAAAATAAGGTCACACTTTATTTTAAGGTCCAATTCTCACTATTAATAAATCATTAACTATGACTTTTTCCTAAATTAACTACTAATTTGCTGCTTATTAATATTTATTAAGGGAGCTGTTAAGCTAAGTATTGGGTAGGTTCAGGGATGTAGAATATGGTCATGTAGAATATGTGCTTTATAAGTACTAATATGCAGCCAATATGTTATTAAAAGTCATGCTAATAAGCAATTAGTTAATAGTGAGAATTGATCTCTATACTAAAGTGTTACAAAAACAAAATTACTATTAATTTTAATATACACTATCGTACAAAAATTAGGCGTCAGTAAGATTTTTTTTTTTTTACAAAAATAATATTTTTATTCAGCAAGGATGGAAAAGTGACCTTAAAGGCATTATAAGGCATTCCTATAAATTGTGGTAATTTAATCTTTCTGTACATCAAACAAACCTGAATTTTTTTTTTTTTTTACGTTTCCTTCAAAAACTACATATTATCGACTACACTGATAACATCAAGAAATGTTTCTTAATCTCCAAATCAGCATAGCCGAAAATTCAGCTTTGCCGTCACAGGAATAAATAAAGTTTTATAATATATGATAGAAACAAAAAACTCTTATTTTAAATTTTAATAATATTTTACATCACTAATAACATTACTAATACGAACAATGTCTAATGTATGTTTAAATAAATGCAGACTTAATGAGCATTTGAGACTTTCAAAAATATTAATAAAAATCTTAATGTCCCCATGATTTTTGAAAAACAGTGTATTAATATCATTAATATGTTAATATTTTATTAATATCATTAATGTGTTAACATTTAGGTTTTAGTAAAAAAAAAAAATCATAATTCAAATATTCCAAAATGCTTGATGCATTGTCCAGGAATCAGTCATGGAAATTCACAAGAAAAGTTAACTAATAATCTGAATATTGAGGGAGTGATGTGTGTCCTAGTTGTGGCCCTTCAAAGTCTATGGCGGTTATAGCCCTAGTACTTTGTTTCATCCATCCATCTTCCATTCCGCTTCATCCTCTGCAAGATCATGGGAGGAATGGAGCCTATCCCAGCATTTTGGTCCACAGTTGGGGGACACCCTGAATGGATGGCCAGTCCATCTCAGGTCTCACACACAAATACACACACACACACATTCACACCTACGGGCAATTTATATTAGGTAAAGCATGACATCAAGCAACATCATGCAACAAGTGAAGAGTGAATGTGTCAAAGTAAAACCGACATGGAGAGAAACAGGAAACCGAGGTGGCTACTTGCGCTCTTACCCCTGTGACATCCATGACCTTGATTGCAGCGAGCTGGCCGGTCTTAACATGACGTCCCTGTAGAGAGAAAGATAAGAGAGAGGATATATCATTCACGGGTGTCATACAAACATCATACTGTCATTATTGAACATGAGCTCTATCTGAGGCAGAAGAATAGGTGGATATAAGCCTCTGGCACACAGCATCATTATGTAACAGTGTAGAAAAAAAACACACACACACACACGCTTCCTAGAATGATTGAAACAGACCCAAAAACCTGTGTGAATGATCTCGGGCTCTTGGCTGTACCATTTCGTGTTTGTGAATGTGTGTATGTTACAATGCCACCAGATGACAACTCTGTTTGGACTGGACGAATCTCCAAAAGCGTTATGCAACCGAAGGAATGTGGAAATGGAAATCGCTGTCCCAGGTCTGCCCCAATTCCCTCATGTTTACCTGTTAAGTTCCTCACTTCCCCCAAGCTCAATTTTATTTCAGAACCAGAAACGAGAGAAACAGACACTGCGGACGCAGATCATCTGCGCGCTCAGCAGGTCCCATGTTTTGGGACAATAGCGGGAGATACGGCAGCAGATCTGAGCAGAAGTGCATTCATCTGAACGCCAGAATCACCCAGTGTGTGCTCTTCAGAATGAATTATGCACACTTCATCTCCTCACCCAACACACTCCCACCGCTTTGATTCTGAGCAGAGGAGATGTTTCAGCAAGAGAAGGAGGGGAAGAGCGAAAAAAAGGGGGGAAAGAAAGAGGACGACATGAGGAAAGAGCGTCATACCAGTGCTCATTAACAACTTCAACCGCTACTGCAAAGTATTAACGAGTGGAGAAACCTAGACAAACCACAGGGCTATATAAAATCAACATAGTCAATGAGAAAATCACTGAGTAGGGAACTTTTAACATATTTTAATAAACACAGAGACACGTAGGAACCATAGCGTGACGTGCACTGAGTTCAAATAGGGCTCATATTTCTTGAGCATTCAGTAACTATTTTGAGCATCTAATAACTATTTTTTACTAGTGGTCAACCAATTATATATAAACCAAAATACCAATATTTGTCTTTTATTATTGGCATCATCTGATAAGTGTTGGAAGCGAGACTTTGTAGTATTAATGTTTATTTTATTTTTTCAAGTTCTATTTTTTCCTCAGTTACTAAATATTAGGTCAAATAAATATGAATTTATAATAAAATATGTTTTATTTCCTATCTTTAATTATCATTTACATCTGCTTTATATATCAGCCATCCTGATTAAAGACAGAGGTTCCTAAACCTTTTTTGTCAGCTAAACCCTTTGGATGGAAAATATTTACTTAAAGTAACCCAAGATTTTTAAGTTAATATTTCAATAATTTAACAAAAATGAAATGCTGTAAAGTTCTGTCCACAAAAATGTAGGAAATTATGCAAACGTGAAAGTTAAGAAAGTGAACATTGCACATATTGTGTTTCCAAATACATGTTAAGCGATGGAGCCTCTCTGAAAACAAGGCATTACAAGCTGCATACGTGAATTTCAGTTTTATTTTGACTAATTATGCATCCCCATTGTTTATTTTAATGTTACATTCAATTTAGTTTATTATTAGCTATTCATCAACTCGCAAACACCCTGCAGTTCCCTCATAAATCTTGTTTGGGAAGCCAAAGATAAAAAAATAAATAAAAATCCACATTAATTGTTATATTTTTTAAGTGTTTCTTCCCATGCTGTGTGTTTTAGGTGATTGCTATGCAGTTTCTAAAGTGGTCTGATTGGATTTCCTAGGCTGTTCTGAGCGGTTGCTTTCGATATGGCTTAGTAGTTTTGAAGCTTTTGAACTGGAAAACATGCTGGCTAGACAAAAATGTTGGCTTATTTGAAGACATCTGTGACAGAACACATTAGCCAATCATCATAACAATACATCTGACTAATCGTAATAAATTATGCTGGCATATTAATGAATCAGATGTGTGGACATGGTGAATGGGTGCATGTGTGATGGATCTGCGCCCTACAGCTCCACATCTCTCCTGAGGAGGAGATTCACAGGGCCGACTGCTAACTGGAAAACCCATCTGCCATCTTGAAAGAGATTAACTGAAAAGTTCTGGAGCATTGACATGTACGATAAGACTGTCCTCAATTGCCATAAGATGCAAATGTGCCGCCTGTGCAGTATTAATGATAAATATAACTGTGCTCAGAATGGAATATTAACATACTGCGTGTATATGCAGTACATTGAGCAGTACTTTTAGAAACAATATGCAAAACGGTCAGCAAAATGCAACAGAAAGTATTTCAAACTATCGTCACATGACCTCATTACATTTCATGATAAACTTGGCTGTATTTATCAAAATAACCATATTTATTTTTTAAATAACTGCAATTTTGCATTTAAGCAAGCAAGTACATGTTATTTATATAACACATTTAAACACAGCGAAGCTTACCCAATTTTTATATAAAAATGTCTTAAATTTTGACGGTCTAGTCAAGTAAATTTTACTTAAGTAGGTAGGTAGTTAAGATTTTAATGCCATGCCAGCAGCTGATACCATTCTCATGGCAACAGTTTTCTAACAATTGTACAGTTTAATGAAATGAAAATGAAAATAAAATTAAAATAAAATGTTGTTTTGAAATAAAATAGTTTTGGGCAGAGTGCCGACATGTCTTGCCATTGCGATACGAGTCGTCCCGAGTTCGAAACCCCGACTCACCCACCCACCCTCTCTCTCATGCTTCGCTTCCTGTCTCAAAAATGATATAGTCCCAATAATAAGTCTCAATAATATAGTCTTCGCTTCCTGTCTCAATAATAAAGTCAAAAATGCCAAAAATAAATCTTAAAAATAAATAAACAAAATACAAATAATAGAAAAAGGATAAAATTAAAAGGTGTTTTAAATATGTACATGATAAACATTCTAAAACTTTTTTCTGGTAAGATCTTATTAAAGGGGTCATATGATGCAATTTAAAATTTTCCTTTCTCTTTGGAGTTTTACAAGCTCTTGGTGAATAAAGAAGATCTGTAAAAGTGCAAAGACTAAAGTCTCAAATCCAAAGAGATATTCTTTATAAAAGTTGAGACTCCTCCACGCCCCCCTGAAACATCTCGTTCTAACGCCCCCACATCTCTTCGTCAGTATGTGGAAAGATTTGCATAACGCCACCCAGATGTTCACACACAGAAAGGCGGCGTACCTTTTATTCTCATTGTAGTATTGTTGTTGCCGCCGCTGCCATGTCATATAGACGCTGTGTGTTTCACTGTGAAAGCGTAACTAATTTGTTTGGCCTTCCAAAAGAGGATGATATCCACTTCGTCATGACTGGAGCTGATCCGTGCTGGTCGCTGAGGAAATACATCAACTCTGCACTGTGGATTGCCCAGTCGGCTTTCACCGTGGACGAAGCAGAGTCCAGCCCGGGGTCGTCACATGTGGTTGCTGCAAGCCCAAGGTACGCTCCGTTGTAGAATCCGCCTGCCGCACCGTTCTCAAGCCACCCGCCTCAGCTCACTCAAGCTGGCCTCGGTTCACTCTAATCCTCGGCGTACTCTAGGCCTCCGGCCTCTGCTCACTCAAGGCCTAAGTGTGTGACGCTGTTTCGTTGAGAAAGCGAAACTACTTGGTTTTTGCCTTCCAAAAATAAACATGACTATCAATCATGTTTATATTACCTTTATAATGGGTTTTATGTTTTTGTCTAGTTGCTCCGGCCGGACAAGGCATCACAATATGTTAAGAGGCATAACATTTCTGTGACACGCTTGAGGCATTCGGCCAATCACAGCAAACTGGATAGCTGGCAAATCACAGCACACCTTGCTTTTCAGAGAGATGAGCCTTGTAAAAATCGTCGCATTTCAGAAGGCGGGGCATAGAGGAGAAACAATAAAAAAAATAAAAAACAAGGTCGTAACATTTGCCAAGTATGGTAACCCATACTCGGAATTGGTGCTCCTTAAACCGCATCATATGACCCCTTTAATTAAAGTAATGAATAAAGAAAGAGATATTAAAAATGGAAATGAATGATCAAGCTGAGTGCTATTCATCATAGGAAACAGTACCCCATCAAGTGTACTCTGCTGTATATTGCCCATTTACAATAGGAAAACTTGGTGTTTCACACAGAAAATATATGCATAGTGTACTTAGTATGGTACGCATAAACTATACTGCAAAAATAGTAAATATGGTTGTGAACAAAACTACATAACACAAAGTCATAGGATGCTTTATGCTTATAAAAAAATATAATAAAAAGATTGGCTTTTCCAGAGTCGTCAGCAGATTTTTTTGTAACCTATGTGTGAATGAATGCTTTTAGAATCCAAACAGATAAGCACACCATGCGGTCACAGAACCCTTCTAATCTAGACTGGCGGCTGAAATGCATACTGAGGTCTGTTCCCATTATATTTGAAATGACTGTAAATGGCTATCGGAGAGCTTGCAGTAGTAATGCATTGTAACTGCTGTGAGGAAGACATTGCTGTGTGGTTTCATCATCACGGCTGCTATTGGCTATACTCAACACTCCAGTTGTGAGAACTAAGACGGTATCTGCTGGAGGGTAGGGATGCCAAACAACAGCGAGGACAGCCATATATATGTCCTTGTAGAAGTTGTGAAAACGGAACAGTTATTATTGTACAATCAGGATCAGGAAGTCATTTGTCACTGCAAGCCTGGTGTGTTTGGACCGCTTAACTGTAGACACAGGGTGCCAGTGAAAAAAAAAAAAAAAAAAAGCACATCACACCACTTCCTCTCTGTAGCCTAGCAACAGGCCTGGAAGGCGGAGGAGGTTTGTGATTTTCACACTCTTCTACAGACAGCTCCTCTTGTTCCTGAGACATGTGACCTAGTGTGACCCTCTCAGCTCAGTCTCTGAGAGAGCTTTGGAGGGGCCAGAATCTCTTCACTCATCTTCCATTCAGAGAACAGCCTTCAAAAGACCACATGCCCTGCAGTCACTTATGGAATGCAGGAAGTTGGTGTTTTATTTAGAGCCTCATTGTGGAAGCTTCCTTATTTAACCGTAAACTCTGTGTTTATCGCATAATTTATGGGTGAGAAGAACATGCAAAGCCTTCACTTATAATGTGGACATAGATTTCTAGGTGCTTTGCTGGAAAACATTAGTGCTACAATGCTAGGGTGTTGTGGTTGGTTGCCAGGGAGTTGGTATGTGGTGGCTAAGATGTTTTGAGTTAGAGATGTGCAAAACGACATGCTTCCAAAATCAAATCGGTGGGTTGCCTGAACGACTGAGGATCGCCAGTGTTATTTTAGTGTCATTTATAGCTTTAGTACTTCTGTCGTGTTTTTGTCATTTTGTCTGTAGTGTTTAGAAATTATGTATTTATTTGTTTTAGGTTATTTAGTTTTGGTTATTATTTAAGCAAGTTAAAGTAAATGAATATGTCTTGACATCTAGCTGAAATAAGTTTACTTAAGCCTTCATATATATAGTGCATTATAAAGGGTTATTAAAGGGTCAAATGCATTATAATTATTCATAATGTGAATTAAAATAAATTGTATATCATTATCAAATGATTATAACTTTGCATAGTATAATGCATAGTATAATGCATAGTGTAACAATGAATTTATAAGTGTTATAATGTATTAACTGTGGTTACAATTAGTTTACACCTTAAGAATTATAGGGTGCATTACTATGGAAGCATAAGGGTACCAAAATTCATTTTGAAATGTAATATGCAAAATAACAATGCAATATGTAAAACGGCAATGTATTTCTGTATTAAAATTTACATTTCTCCCATACATATGTGCAACATTTAGTGCAAAATTAAAATAAAAATTAAATTTTATAATTTACATTTGCCATTTTCTACACTGGTTTTATTATGTAAATTAAAAACATATTTTAATGCTTTATAAGTTGCAAAATTAAAATGAAATTGTATTACCCACACTGATTAGATATGTCTCTAAGCAAAAACTGTTGTGAATTTATCATTTAAATGCCATTAATCGGAAATGAAATTATCTTAAATATATATACACACGATAACTCAATCAAAACGCAATATAAATTTCGTGTGTGGAGATGCATTTGGAGATTTAGATTTAAATGGAGATTTAAATGTCTTTTATTTTTCTTAAATGATTGACACTTACACTTAAGACGTTTCAATTGCATTTTCATGAAATACCCTGCGAACAGTGTAGACTAGTCATTGTGAATTTGAAAATGCAACTACCAACCTGTCAATCATTATATCAAGGCGGGGCTCAGCAACTAGATGCAGAATAGGTCAATATTCCCCATTAACCAAACGCTTTTCACCTGCCTCAACAACATCTCACTGTTTTACACTCTGATTGGTTTACAGCATGAACATTCTTCAAAACATCTTCTTTTGTGTTTCATAAAAGAAAGTAAAGCTGGTTTGGCTGTGTGTGTGTGTGTGTGTGTGTGTGTGTGTGTGTGTGTGTGTGTGTGTGTGTGTGTGTGTGTGTGTGTGTTTGTGAACTATCCCTTTAAGGGGGTTTGTTGACATCGTGAAGCTTTCCTAAAATCTTTAAAGGTGCCTGAAAAGAAAACTCACAAGTTTTCATAAAAGTGCCCACATTTCTATCTTTCTCCTTCATAACAGATTTCTCTCAAAAGCAGTGTCATGTGAGTGGGAGAGGAGCGGTCCCAACGCAGCACATCCTGACCCAGAACCTATTTCTTTTAATACAGGGCACATTTTTAATGGCTTTCTGGATCTCCCAAAATGGCGCCCCACCAGAGAAAGGGCTGAGTGGGATTTTCTGCAGGGACTCAGAGCAAATCAAACTCATGAATTTCTTGAAATGAAAATTCACCATGTATATATTTTCTAAATGCATGTTATAGCCTAGATCTTATTGCGAACAATTCATTCATGCACATGCTTGATTTTTTGACTACAGACCTCTCCCTGGTGACGTATGCAGGACTTCTCCAACAAAGCTCCAACAGGTTCATTTTCTCAAAAACCAATCAACAACATTATTTATTTAACAACATCCCTACTCTATAATATTAATTTTTCTATAATCCATAACTCCAGTGTTTGGCCCACCTGCATCTAGTCATATATAATGATCAATACTTCTCAAATGCTCATCTGTTCCTGCAGGTCAGCGAGGTCATAACCTACGACCCTTGGACAAATTAAACCGCCTTGCAGCAATGCAAGAGTCCGAGAGTTCAAAGATCCCTGTTAATAAAAATAAGACCACTCAGCAATCATCTCTCTTTTAAATCTGACCCAAATAGACAGATCCGGAGGCTGAGTAAAGTGAACGTGAGTCCCTTTTTTCAGGATCACAATAACAGTACAAAAGCACCATGTTAAGATGAGCTACACAAACTCCAGCAGAGATGCGGAGTCACGCTGCTCCAGCCCTACAGAGTGAAGCAGAAGACATCTGTTTAACAAGAGCGACTCCAAAACGAAAAGGGTTTTGCTACGGACCAGCACATTTGATCTTTTAAGCAACTTACTTTTAAAGAAAATACCCACAATTCATCCAAGATGCTCCAGACACCGTGAAATTAGCTTTGGGTAGAGCTGCTGATTTAGATAACTAATGCAGTACTGATGGAGGCCTGAAACTTCTGATGACATTTTCTGTAGTATTTTGCATTGCTTGGTTATTGTAAACTCTCCAGTTTATTGACATTAATTCAACAGGGTAAAGTACATTTTTAATGTTCAATTTAATTTAAAAAAACGTAATCTTAATAAAAAGCAGTCTTATGTTCACCAGGGCTGCATTTATTTGATCAAAATACAGTAAGAACACCAATTCTGTCAAATATTAGTACTTAGTATTTAAAATAACTGTGATGACAAAGCTGAATTTTCAGCATCATTACTCCAGTCTCCAGTGTCACATGATCCTTTAAAAATCATTTTAATACCATATGCTAATTTGGTGCTCAAGAAACATTTCTTATCATCAGTGTTGAAAACATTTGTGTTGCTCAATATTTCTGCAGAAACTTCGACACACTGATTTTTCAGGATTCATTTATAATCAGTGCCTTAAAGGAATAAAAATGAAAGAAATGCGTCATCAGTATTCAGTGTTCTTTCTCTGAGAGTGAAACAAAGCAAAACAACTATCTGAAATGACTTTACGAATCCACTAGTTAACTGAATAGATATAAGATGACTATAAATGTTACATTCTACTCAAGATAAATAATGACTGATTTCACATTAAAAAGGAAACAAAAGCAATTCAAATTAACAGTCCGACTCAAAAGAAGAGGCATGCAATTTTATATCAAATCAGGAAAAAAAAGTCATGGGTGTCAACAGAAAAACTATTCAGCAATACATAAATACCATGATTCGTAATTTCCCTGCCTCTATTATTTCTTTCACATTAAACATTCAGCCAATCATGGCTGATTGTGACCTGAATGCAGCTTCACCAAAGCCACCAGAATGTCATCAACAAAATGTTTAATTTGGTTCAAAAACTACTCAGCCTCCACATACATATGATAATAAATGAATGCCTGCTGTTTTAAATAATACCAGAATTCTGAAAGATGTCAGGTGCTTGTGCTTTTGAAAAACACCCACACGTAAATGAGCAAGTGTGTTTTATATTCAGTTTTATTTATTTATTATATTATATATATATATTTATATATATATATATATATATATTGGACTGATTAGCCCACACAGATCCGGTGCACAAACACCACAGATTGTGCTTTCTTCACTGTCTTCAACAGACACAGATATGTACCTTTATGTAAAATAAAAACTCAATTTTGCTACCTGCTACCAGACTACCTGTTTATTCAAGCCTTAGTAATCAGGAGGCGGCACAGAAGGAATGTCTGGATGATATGTTTGCCAAGGAAATCATGACTATTACTATTGCTCACACTTGCTCATACTATTGTGAAGCGTTAAACTTTGGTGAGTAATTCATCCTGTTCAGTTTGTTACGGATATGAATTATACTTCCAATGGTTTGTTTGTTTGAGGTGCACTATTACTTTGCTAAACGATCTGACTTGCAATTAAAAGATAAGCCATGAAATACTTGCATTAAAAGAGGGCTGGACATTAAGCAACCACCAAGCGAACATTCAATACACCCCAGCAACCACCCAGAAACACCCTAGAAATCCACAATGCCCAAAGCACCACCCAGATCCCCCTAGCAACCATAAAGCAACACTAAAGCAACCATCCAGAGGACCCTGATCCTGAAGTTGTACATATATTTCAGTATTTCTACTTCAAAATTTCACATTTAATTCAATCCATCACTTGCTGTTCCTTTAATTAATCAGTGAAAATTGTTGAACTTAAGCCTTTTTATTTCAGTGCAAGAAAGCAAACCACCACTCTAATTTTCTTCCTGGATTGTTTTGGACTAGACAGTTGTTTTTCTTAAGCCGGGTTTCCACCGCTGGAACTTTACCCAGGAGCTAGGGACTTTGGGCTGGTACTCAGTGTGTTTCCACCACAGGAACCAGGATCTAAATAAAGTTCCGGGTAAAAAAAAAAATGCCCCTCAGAAAGTCCCTGCTCGCGATGTAGTACTTTTTCAAAGGTCCGGAACTTTTGGGTACGGGACTTGGGCGCTGAGCATGCTGATTGGTTGAGTTCATGCAGCATTGTATTTCAACCACCATTTACGTATATATACACATTTTCCTGAACTAGGTACATTTCTGCGGCAATTATTATGTTTAAATGAATATATGGTATATGATACTCTTGAATAATGTTGAATAAAGTCATTATTTTTGTTTTCTTCACTTACAAAAAGTGTTCCCGTCACTTCACAGATTGCACGTCTGATGGCAGATGGAGTATTCTGATGACGACTTTCATACCTTTTATGGACCTTGACACTGTTATTTATTTGGCAGTCTATGGGACTCAGGCCTCCAGGTTTTCATCCAAAATATCTTGAATTGTGTTCCGAAGATGAACGAAGCTTTTACAGGTTTGGAACGACATGGGGGTAAGTAATTAATAACAAAATTTTCATTTTGGGGTGGGGTATCCCTTTAATTTAATTTATCTTTAATTTCATTTATCTTACTGAAAATTAAACAAACTTTTTTTTTTGGCAAACAAAGGGGATTTACTATTAAAATTAAAACATGGAAGAAATGTTTTTTAATAATTCCTTAAAAATAATGATTGTTTCATTTTAGTAGTAGTAGTAGGCTATGTACATTCTACTGAAAAATAGACTTCAAATCAAACCGGACTTTTATTTTGACAGGTTGCCGTGAATACCTTTAAAGTTCTGTGTATGAGATATGATGCTAGTTTCAAATAAAAATGGTCAGATGCTAATGAAGGCTCTCTCAGAGCAGTTCTGGAGATGTTGTTCATGTGTTTACGTCCTCATTTAGTGAGACGGCAGACGCTGAAATCACCGCGAGCGTCATGCACGCTTCAATATATGTGTAAGTTAAATGAATAAATGAAACCCCGCGTCTGCGCCATTCATTAACAGAGTCACGCAGAACATGCAGGATTCATATTTAATCGACTTTTGTGGCTTAATCATTACAGATACTAGTTCATATCATGATTTGATTTAAGTGTAATGACCTACTTTCGATTAATTCAAAAATTTGACAAATTCCGTGACATTCCGTGTTAAACTGTGAATTCCGTTTTTATGACTGGATTCCATGATTCCGTTCGCATTTTCCGAATCACGGAAATCATAGGGCCCTATATAAGACTCCCGCTCTCTCTCTCTCTCTTTGCGTGTGTGAGACAAAGTGACAGCGAGTCATGCACCTTCACACTAGAGTTTACGGTACGTCAAATACAGGTGCGCTGCAAATTCATTCAGATCAGTGTTCGAACTGAGGAGGGGCTTGGGGGGGTTTCAATAAAACTTTAATACTTAAAATGAAGTTTTGATCGCTGTATTAAATTTAGATCTGCTTATGTTACATCATATTTTATTTTTACGCATTTTTACTTCGTTGCTTATTATAACCAATCACAAACGACTCTGTTAAGCTTAGGAATGCAGTAGCCAATCAGAGGCATTCAGGAGTCATAGCAAAAACCCCAGAGTTTTTTTCTCAGACTGAAACTCGCGAATTCCCTAATCATAAGCAACAAAGTGCAGATGTACGTACTATGTAAGTTAGAAATGCATTTATCATACCAAGTATGGATAGCATTATTGGTTATAAGAGGAGTTATGAGTGCTTAAACACTAGCTAGACTGAATGCTATTTTTTTTCCGCAAAAATCACAAATGTGAAAATGATTTTATACAACAATTCAATAAACAAGAAGTTAATATTAAGAGACTAAACGTTTTATACACCATATTGCCTATTTTTTGCTCTATTTCGCCAACAAAAATGATTCCAAAAAGCCACAGCACTGTTTTGCATCTCTGAAAAACATGACAATGTTTCGTTCCTGAATGAATCAACCGTTTAAATGATTCAGTTCAATCGCAATGACTCACTTATTAACAGTGACTTGCTGCCACCTACTGGCGGCTTTAATTTCACATTTTACAGTAGCTTTTCATTTTTTTTAAAATCATTTCAAATATCAGTATTCAATGTTTTAAGATTCAAATATCAAAACATTATTTATGCATTTGTAACTGCAGGTTTAAGCATTCATGCCTTGCATTAAACAGTGTGTAAATGCATCTACATGACACTTCAGATGCAGCTTCTGTGTTTCCTCTGCATTCCATGAATTTTGTTGATAATGATTTTATTTGCTTGGTAACATCCCCAAATGTCTTATTATTGTAATTGACTTTATTGATTAATAAAGGTAATATATATAAAGTTTTATCTTATTTTAATACTTTTTTTTCCTCCATAAAATGTCTAGCACACATCTGAATATTTGGGCTGAACTGTTCTGGAACAGTGTTGAAATACAGCTTTACCACTGATTTCTAGTTGTGTCCTCTTTTGGAAGAACAAACAAAGTAGTTTTGCTTTCACAATGAAACCCACAGTGACTCCACAACATAGCAGCGGCGGCAACAGAGAGAATAAAAGTTACGCCTTCTTTCTTTGCGTGAACATTTGGGCAGTGTTATGCAAATCTTCCCACATTGTAAATAAACTGCAGAACGTCATGTTTTCTAATAGTCGCACACATTGCATGCATTCTGACAGCGCTGCACGAGCTTGCGGCTGATCTGCTTGTTAACCAGGGTTCAAAGTCCCAAGCGTGAGGAAAATCTGTGCTCGTCATTTGCTCGGTCACTTTTTTTATGAATTTTCACAAGGCATGTGATAATGTGATACGCATGACGTATTCGTAATGAGACTTATTTATAAATCTGTTGTTGTCAACAAAAAGAAGCAGTGAGGTCTTCCTGCGCATTTCCACCATAATAGTTGAGAAAAAGATAGAACTCTATCAACATTCATAAATGTAAATATTGTAATTTTACTGTTGTTCTGTAAAATAAAAAGACAATAATAATGATAATAATAATTACAACAGCTCTGTTAATACAGTTATTATAACATTCACACATAGTGTTCAAATTAGGATCTGCAATATTTTCTAATGTTTTAAAAGAAGTCTCTTTTCAGCAAGGCTGCTTTTAATTGTACAGTAAAAAATACATGCCCAATAAAAGAATCTGACCTCAAAAACAAAAAATATTATTTTACTAACTTATTAGCTGAATGTTAAAAATGTTTAGTGTTAAATATTTTGAAATTGTTGTTTTGTAATTGATTTTTTCTCTTTGAAAAGCAAGACAAAATAGTAAAAGCACATTTTGGCTATTTAATTTATGCAATGGTGAAAAAAAAAATGCATGGGGAAAAAAACTCGTAAAACCATGTTCGGTATTCGACCTTCAGCCCAGTGTTTCATTTTGTTCGGTTTCAGCCAAGAATTTTCATTTCGGTGCATCCCTACCAAGATCCTATAACAACTCGGAGATTGCACTAAAAAAAAACATGGTTATGAGCAGAAGAATTCTTGGTAATAAGCACACTTAATCAATTAATAAGGAATGACAGTACATTTATGTCCTGATTCAGCTGACAAATTAGCGAATTCCACTGTCTCACAGGATTTTTCATTTTTCTCCCTTCTTCACACTTTTTCTCTTTCACTCTTATTAACACATGCTAAGTATACATGAAGGGTGCCCGTTTGATTAGCAGAGTTCATCTTTCGCTGTGATACATCTGTCTCATTTTCCATAAAAAGGAGATAAAATCTCTCACAACATTCTCATCATGTGAGACTGAGGGGAAACTTAATCTAGCACCTGATAGGATATGACCCCTCCATACAACTTCACAAGTGGGCGACACCTCAGAATCACACCTCCTTCTGGTTTTCTCAGTATACTGACTGCACTCACACAGAGAGCTCAATGTCAGGCCAAAAAACTTCTGCAAACTGTGGCTTTTCTCCGAGAACTTAAAAGCGACAATCACAACCACTTCCTCTTTCACTTCTTTAATTTGTCTAATAATTCTCTATATGTGCAGTAGATTTTTATTCAAATGTTAAGAAGTTATTTCATTCAGAATGAAAACATTTCACACTTTTTACTTTAATTTTCACATCATCTCAAACCTGCATGACTTCAGTGGAACACAGGAGTTGTCAGGTAGAATATTTTACTATGAAGTTAATTTGGGGTCAGTAAGATTTTTTTTCTTCTTCAAGAAATTAGTATTTTTTTCAGCAAGGATGCATTAATTGATTAAAATTGACAAAAAATATAATTAAAAGCTGTTCTTTTGAACTTCAAATTTTAATTTTTTTTTTTTTTTTAAATGTATCATGGTTTTCACAAAAATATTAACCAACACAACTTTTTTCAACATTTACAATAAGAAATTTTTCTGGAGCACCAAATCAGCATATTAGAATGATTTCTGAAGGATCATGTGACTCTTCACATAAAGGGTCAGCTCTACCATCAAAAGAATACAAATCCTATTTAAACAGAAAATTATTTAAAACTGTAATACTATTTTTACAATATTACAAATTTTAAAGTGCAGCATTGGTATGCATAAGATTTTTTTTCTTTTAACTTATCGACCCCAAACTTTTGAATAGTAGCATACAATAAACACTGTCAAGCCCTCACTACATTTGAAGCCTTCTAAAGAAATATTATTGCTTTTTATGGAGGGGATGGCATAATTGGAATTAAATAACTTGAATTTCTGTCTGTTAGCTATCATATGGCTACAGCTGATTTGAAATATAGCATACAAGTTGTTAAATGCATTAACCAGCTTTTTGTCGGCTTATTGAAGTGCACATGAGTGATATGTGACAGGAATGCATCGCTAGTGCAAAGCGCATCCGAGCAGAGCGAGCATTTTGCAGGACAGAAAGAATGAAATGCATCACAAACACAGACTCTTTCATGAACCAGAAAACTATAAAAATGTGTTGGACTAGTTTTACAATGCTTATTTGTCTCTATATTCAGCTTGTGTTTTTTTATTGTACAGAAAAGAGTATAAAAATTCTACCATTTCCTCTCATTTCGTACAGAAAATAAATAGTCATATAGGTTCAGAATGACATGGGGATGAGTAAATGATGACAGGATGAACTAATCCTTTAAAAGTATTGCATAATGACAGCGGTTCAGATTGACAGAGTGCTTAACTGCTCCTACATCACCGCTCGTGGCTTCAGTGTCAAATGCGACACTTTTATCAGTGATCTCTTCATTTAAAAAACAGATCAATAGTATTCTCCTCTCACCGTGCATCAATCATACCCGAATTAGTGGTCTGATCGCTGTGGATGAAAACCAAAGAGATGATGCAAGTCTTTTCACTTTCAAGCCAAAAAAGAAACACCAAACCAAAGAGGTTCAAGCACCCCAACCTGTTCGGACCATGTCAAACCGTGCAAAATTTTTCACAATGAACATCAACAACATAAACCTTCTATTTTCCTGAATGTTGTTTGCAAACAAATCACCCTGTCCAAATATGCACGTTTTGACTCACAAATCTGACTCACACCCACTAGTTTGTGCAGGTAACGGAAGGGGGCGAATAATCTTTCAGAGAAATGGAAAGAAGCAGAAGAAAACACATGAGTCTTGACACGTCTGCACATACCACACGTATAACGTTAGAGCTGCTGAGCCACTAACAGGTAAGCGCAGATCTTTAAGAGAGTGAGAGGGAAAACTTTGAAGCAAACAGCTGAGGGAAATACAAAACATGTTTCTGAGACTGAACTGGATAGGTCTATAGAGCCAATCATACATTTGACTTAGCATACACCATTATTTACCTTATATACTTGTCCATAGGTCCCGTTTCCCACGAGCTCCACCAGCTCAAATATGCCCGCAGGGTCCTGAGGGGAGAGAATAATAGAAGAGGAGATTAGCTTGCATTATGCTGTCATTGAACATCAAAGAGAATTACACATACTCTGTATACACTGAGATCATCATAAATGCTGTCACTGCAGTCATTAGACCTAACAAAGCGTGTCAATTAAAGTTAAATCTGTTTGCACATTTAACATAAAAGCCTATTAAGGTATCCAGTGAGCCAAAGCCAGACAATGAATTTTGAAACAAACACTGACGCTAAATTATGTCCTATTACTATAACTTTTTTCCAGACCCCCCGCCCCCCCCGCCCATATTTCAAAGCAAATAATAATAATAATGTTTAGTCTTTTCATACCAATAATCAGTTACCAGTGTGCTGTTATGCAGAAAATTCTGCCTTATTGGAAATGTCTGCAATCATGCCTGACTTATTAAAGATATTTTTAGCACAAGACCCAATAATATCTACCTGACTAAAAGTGACGACAAAACACATTATGTGCTGGTGAGAATATAAAAAGCCAATAAGACTGAAATCAAATGACTCTTACTTTTCGTCATTTTCAGTTAATAAAACTAAGGGAGTTATGAGAACTGTCAGAATTCAATTCAGCTCCACCAAGCATGATGCTCATGAAAATAAGCACGACCAATAAATAATGCAATACACCTGGAACAATAAGCAAGACATGTTGCCATGGTAATCCGACAATAGCTGCCATTCATGTCACCAGAGGAGTAATTTATGAAATATGGTTCAGTGAATTCACAAAAAAATGCATAACAGCTTAAGCTGAAGATGAAGCTGGTGGAACATGAAGGATAGATACAGGTTCATTGAGATGAATATAAATTTAATGAATGGGATTTTCAGAAAGAAAAAATTAAATAAATAAAATACAATGGCAATACTATGGTAAATGTTATCTTGGAGAAAGGTGTTCATTTGTTAGCCCTTATCGACGGCCCTGCCTTGAAGTGTAATAATGTCTCCTGCACTCTCGATCAATGAGAATCTCAGAGAGGCAGGTCCAATATACTTTGAGAAATCCAATTGGCTGTATTCCCACTAACCTTCAAACACTTTTTCTGGTAAGTGCTCTAAATACCTTGTACGTGAATATGGAAATCATACAGTATCATGGTATACATTCTCATATAAACACACGAAGACTGGCACAGAAGAGAAGAATCGTTGAATAAAGTCATTATTTTTGTTTTCTTTTGTGACACTGAAGCCAACGAGTGAAATGTCCGCTCAGCTGTGAACTCATCATAGGTAAGTCGCAATGGCAATGCACCGCCCTTAGAGTTTATCTGAGGATAGTGTAAGATGAATTCAATAGATCACACGCACCTGCAGCGCTTCTGTGAATGGAGAAAACAGAAAAACTATAGGCTTACATAAAAAGGAATATAGGCATATACACTAAATATATTTCACTTAAATCATATTGACAGTTTAATTAAACGGAAAAAAAAATGTGCTAAATTACGGTTCATTGTGACACGTTCCAAAGTTTTCGGAAAGGAAAACGAAACAGCAGAGAGTAGTTTTCTTTTTTTTGTAAAAGCTTTACAGTTTTAGTTATTTTGCAAAAGCTTGACAGCTTTGAATAATGTCTTGCTTCTGTATAAACAACCAGCGTTGGTATGACCATCATGCCGACACAACCTAATTTTGCTATATTGAAGCCTGTTCATTATCAAAATAAAATACAGTTAAAGAAACAAATAAAAAGTTACACTGCTACGTTTTACAAAATTTGTTGCATTCAGCGTGACCGCGCCTCACTGTGCTGATAAAGCTGATGTGAAGGATGATATTATGTCGATGAAAGTACAAACACTATATAATAAATAATATTTTAGCATCCAGATACGTCGGGAATATGGAAACATTTGGATTCATGCCGAATGAGAGAGGTAGGCATCAGCTTCACCTTAAATTAATTTGTTACGTTTGACGTTTTTATAGCCTAAACTTTAGAGGATTTGTTCTGGAGAGTTACTAATAACTGTTTTTATAATGTTTGTAAACATTTTGCTTTAGCCAACGGGCATTTTAACCTTCATTATTTTGGAAAGTAATAGGGTTAATAAAATGCGACGTGAGCCGCAACTTATGTTTTTTTTCACTCCTAAAACGCAATCTTATACAAGTGTTTTTTTTAACAATGCAGCAAACATTTTTAAATATCTTAAAAATACTTTGATGTCTTTAAAGTGTTGATAGATTTTTTTTTTTTAGTAGCCTACATTTGGCCAAAATTTAGGAAAGATGAGGCTGTATTGGCTGTGACTAAGCGCAGTTTATTATTATTAGGCAAATTATAGGCTAAGAAAATTGTTTTTAAAAAAAAACGTTATTAACCGATATTTCTTCCACCCGAACCGGTTTCGGAACGGTAATAATATCAGAGGAACGCAGGAACAGAAACGTTAACATATCGATTCTGCTCGGAGTGAACCAATTGATTTTTTTTTCCCCATATCAAGCCCTGATTCCAATATTTAATAAAACGTTGTTAAAATCGAAAGTTGCAACTGTGTTATTTAATGAGCTAACATGAACTAAGACTTGTATTTTTTAACAAAGATGAATAACTTCTGTAGCAAATGTAGCTATTGCTCATTGTGAATGTTAATGCATTAACTGAGGTTAACTAACGAGGTCTTATTGTAAAGTGATACCTATTGGTCTTTATAGTTCTTTTGCACATTAATCTGTGTAAAACTTTTCACTTTATATATTTTTCCGTATTGCATTTAAATGTTCAGTTATTTTTGTTATAAGAAAAAAGTTATTTAACCTGTAATACTGTATTATGACCACTTTTTTTAAAAACTAAATTTCAATACCGTGAAAATACTGTATACCGTGAAGCATCAGTTATTAATCGTAACAGGAAAATTTGATACCAGCATATCCCTTAAAAGGATTTAGGGCCTGTATATCAAATAAAAGCTGTTCTTTTTACATGTCTGTTAATCAAAGAATCCTAAAAAATGCATCACGGTTTCCACAAACATTTAAGTTTTTGTCATCCATCATAATTTTTCTGAGCAGCAAATCCACATATTAGAATGATTTCTGAAGGATCGTTTGAAATTCAGCTTTGTCACAACAGAAAAGTAAAGTAATACACTTTAAAATAGAATACAGTTATTCTAAATTATGATATTTCACAAATACTGTTTTGACTGTATTTTTGATCAGATAAATGATGCCCTGTTAAGCTTAGAGCCTTCTTTCAAAATCATTATAAAATGTTTAAACAGTACTGTATGAAGTACTAATTTGACCTTTGGAGATACTGTACTACAAAAATAATTTTTCAGTAACACAATATCTAACACCGTGACATCCCCTAAAGTATTTCATCTGAAGACTCAAGAATTATTATAAATCACAGCCAGAAGGAAGTATGCCTGCCTTGGAACAGCCGGAAACAAACATGGATTTACAGAAAATTAAAAGCACATGGGTACAAGCTAAAAGTGGAATGACACAGTATTGTCAGCTTAGATTCTTTAAAACCAAGCGTGAGTTTTAACACCCAGCCACAGAGTCAGTGTGGGAAGAATTAGGTCAGCACAGCTCTCGGCGTTCGGACAGAGACCTTACTCTCAACATCACTGCTGCTGGTTGTGCGCGGAAACCCCATCAATCTCACCACTGCTCTGAGACCCGACAGAACATTCCTGAAATTACACACCTGCACCGTCATCGTACCTGCAGGAACATCTTCTTCCTGTGATTCTTTTTAAATAAACACTCACGTATCTATCTTACATAACTTGTGCATGTGCCTGAACCTGCATGACACTTTGTTCCTGAAATAAGACTGTGATAAACGTACAGTTTGGAGAACGGAAGGGTGTATATATCCATGCTTAACATCAATTTTGAGACGTTCTCTCGAACAGAATGTTTTGCCTCCAAAACACATTCCTACAGATTGACAGGCATGGGGGAAAACTGCTGACCAAAATGAGACCACCACATTCTGCTTACGAATTAAAAGATGCTTGAAGTGGCCCATGTTTCTCCAGACATTCAGCAGTTTTAAATGATATACCATTACTTCTGCTGCTTCAGAAAAATAACACAATGAGTCAGACTTTTTTTTAAGAAGCAAGTTCATATTTCTCATGGAAAGACACCTCAGGCATCAGGCTAACACTGACAGAGTACACCAGCAGTCCATCAGTGCAAATGCAGCACCTCTGTATTTTTCCCTTTCATTTTCTCCACAGGGATTTTTAAAAAATTCCTCAATAAGCTAAGCTCTGAATCAAACCAGCCAACTTTGAGATGATTCACATTACTGATAGTAAAACATTCTGTACTAAAAAAAATAAAAAAAATAAAATATAAAATAAACCAATTGTACTGTAAAAATATAACAGAATAAAATAAACATTTCAATTTAAAATTACAATATATTTTAAATTTATACTTTATGTTAATACAGAATGTTTTTTTAAAGAATGCAACGTACCAAGGCTGCATTTATTTGACCAAATTTGATCGAGTGATTATGTTTTAATATTAAATTAAATTTAAAACAAATTACAAAAAAAAAGTAAAATATTTACACCTTTATTTACACCATTTACATAAAAGTTTGGGATTGGTAAGATATTTTTAAAGTAAAAAAAATATAATAATTTAACACGGGTATGTAAAAATGCAAATGATACTATACTACTTTATGGCTTCTACAGGAACTTATTTAGTTCATAGTAGGTCTATCTTGAAAGCTTTAAATGTTATTGTTAAAAATGTTATTTCTCTATGGAGAAAATGAATAGGAATTTACTTGGATTTGCACAAATTACAGTGTCTAAGAATTCTCAGATTAAGCAACAAAATACTTGCAACTTCACAAATGCAGACATTGGGGTTGCCGCATACATTGAGGGTGTGCAGTTTTGTTCTACATACTTGAATTCTTCCAAGTACTCAACCACAGAGTTGCTTCAAAAGCAATTAAACCAGTATTAAGGTTATTCAAATAGATTCTATAAGCACATAAATTTGATCTTGGTTACTTTTTAAATTGTTACTCCACCATAAAAGTAGTTGACCTAAAAGAGAAAAGTACTTTATAGTTTGCACTAACAGCAACACTGAGAATGCAAATTTTGCTCAGACACATTTCAAAATGCAACAGTGCATAAAACTTAAGCCCCTTTCACACTGCACGTTGGTCCCGGAAAATTGCCGGATCGCCTTCTGTGTGAATGCAAACACCCCCCCTTAAAAACCCCGTTATCGGTCCTGGGTTGGGGACCTAGTAACATTGCCGGGTTCAGTCCCAGAACGAGCTCTGTGTGAACAAAAGCCAGACCCAATGCCGTAAAATATGTGTCGTAGTGATGACGCATGTTATCATGCGACTCTTTTACCGGGTGTTTTGAAGGCAGATCAACTTTCGCGACGAAAAAATATGTGCAAACTGTAATGAAGCAGAGATCAGTTAGCTCCTCACTATCCGCACTGAAGCTGAGATCGTTCGCCAGATTAAGTAAAAGTTAGCGTGCCTAGCGTTTTCGACTCGTACATTACACGTCACATCCTGATGTTACATGTCATTACGGGACCTTTACGGTTGTGTGTGAACGCACGCTCATATTCCAGGAAATCACTGGCAGTGTAAACTGGCCAAAATCTAGCGACCCGGGAACAATTGCCGGGACACATTACCCGTGTATTTACTGGAATCGCAGTGTGAAAGGGGCTTAAGCGTAGCATTTGCATTAATTAGGTTTCTTTGCACAAAAAAAAACAACTTTGTACTTTACTTTTTTTTGTAGTAGTATAGTTTTGAGGAAAAGGCAGTGTAGTAATACTATGGAAGTGGAATGATATATAGCTACTGTAGCAATGGAATCAAAGCATGCTTCAGTCACACTGCACCTTTAAACCCCACCTGTGTCATTAGCATTTTGGCAGGGTCAGTCCCATAAGGACCCAAGTTAAGTGGTCCACTTTTTGAGTGGGAGGCCATTCACTTGATCTCTTGAAAACACCACTAAGGAAGGGGCCCATCTGCAAAACTTTACTGAAGTGCTGAATGTTAAGCTTTTAATTAGAAGTTCTGGTTTTGTACAACGTCATGTCCTTTTTAGTAAAACTTACAAGACTTACAGCAAATTAAAAGTAAAACCTTTATGCGATTTATACTTAGTATATGTTGTGTGGGATTTGTAATGAAACAAAAAAATACAGGCCCAAACAAAAAAATACACCAAAATGACTGATTATTAAAAATAAACTAGACCAAACCCTGAACCATCTTTAGTACTAGCCATTGTAAGTTGAACTAAACGAATCTGAGCTCACCAATAGAGAAGTTGCATGTAAACAAACCCCTATAGTGTAGAGCCATGTGACCGTGCAGTTTGTATTAGAAAGGCGTCTTCAAAGGATCTTCTGAAAGACCATTGGAGATTAGAGCATGTTTAGACATGCCATGTTGAATGACAGCACTGCAGCTCTGCACAGCATAACAGAATGCCTAATAAACAATAATATACCTGAGAGGGGAAGCTGAACCCATTGACCGGGGCAATACAGTAATGCAACACCAGTAATTACATTTCTTGTTAATCCCCATGCAATTAATCACCAACTGTAAGAAAAGCAGGCGTAATGGAATAGTTCACCCAAAAATGAAATTTCAGTCATCATTTCCTCACTCTCATGTGTTTCCAAAACTGTGTTCCTTTCTTTTATACCATGAAACATGAAACGAGCTGCTTTATTCATAAAATGAAAGTACAGGGCTCAAAAAAGACCATAGATGTCAATATGCTAGAAGTAGCATGCACTGTTTTCTGAAGCAAAAAATAGCTTTGTGAGAGAAACAAAGTGAACTTTCAAATCATTATTCAATGAAAATTTTTCTCTCTCAAATCCGACATAAATGATGCTAAAGGCCATTGGTTCTCTCATGTCACATGACCAAGTGCGTCCAAGTGCAAATGAGATATACTCGTTACACAAAATAAAGTGTTCGCAGTGATGCAAAAAAAAAGAACCTTTTTTGGTTCCCCAAAAAACCTTTTCAATGAACAGTTCTTAAAACAATCATTTGTGTGTGAAGAACATTTTATCTTTTTCCACTATAAAGAATCTTTCATGGAATAAAGCTTCTTCATGGAACCACAGATGCTAATAAAGAACCTTTATTTTTATGTATTGAAGAAGGGCGACTTCAACAACGACTTCAAGTTCAATTTGTTCCTCAAGATTTGGAAATAAAGTCATATAGTCCCCTTCCATAGTCTTTTCTTGCAGTTGACAGCATGTGGTCACCATATGAATTCATTATATAAAAACAGCAGCATCAACATTTAGCTAAACGCCTTTTGTTGAAGAAAGTCATAGAGGTTTGGAAAAATATGCATGTGAGTAAATGAAAACAGAAATGTAATTATTTGGTGAAATATTACTACAAGATACCACAGATATTTCAAAGCGGATCCCAAAACTAAGACATGTTATTTTTCTGTACCAAAAAAAGAAAAAAAGAAAAGAATGCTATAACACAAAACCACTGGGAAGAAAATAGCAAAAGTTTCCATTAAAGGAAATTCTCCCACATATAAACACATCTGGCAGGACCTCCAGTGCTCAAATAATCATGAAACCTCATTAGTGCTTCATTACAGTGATTCATTACTCTTGATGTTGCTCCAGAGATCATCCTCAAATCCAGAAATCCCCCCCACCCCACAACCACCATATCTTCCACATTTGCTCAGTGATGAGGAGGCTATGATGAACGATTGCTCTTTAGAGATAACAGGACTGATAATATCCCTACATGCATGAGGGTGAGTATTAGCTTTTCATATGCACTTTTATTGAGTAACATTGCCCCGGAGCACAAGAGGCAGACGCTGCTGGCCAGAATCCCGAGACAAGGAAAAGACGAAAAACACTGGCTGACATCTACAGCTGGGACTCCCCCCGCCTCCCCTTGACATGATTCTGGGATGTAACAGTCCTTTACCTATTCATTATTCACAGGAAAAAACATGAGGCTGGAACTATATGTTCGTTCTTCCATGCTGGTAAAACAGGTTGAACATACACACACATACTCTCTTTCGAAGTAACATGCAAAAAGTAACACCGCACTGCACTGTGGTTAAGAAAGAAATGCAACCCATCTGTGACATGGACGGTGGTAATAATCAAGTGTTATTCTAGTATTTAAAGCTGCAGTCGGTAACTTTTGGGGCTCGTGTCTGGCGGAAGAACATTGTAGCCGGAGCTACTTCTCTCCAATATAAACAAAATCCACCGCTCCCGGCTCTTCTGGTCCAGTCAGCGCAGGGCTGTGCCACAGAGTGTTGTTTTGTGTTGAAAATATAAAAAATATATATAATGAGCGAGTACATCATGAATCCATTTTCCAAACCGTGTTTTATCTTATCCTGAATCACTACGGTACACCTATAATAAGTGTTTATATTCGGACTATTTTAGTCTGGTTGGGGTCGGCAACGCTGCAGAGTAGCACACTACCTGCATGACTCGCCATAGATGTAAACAGAGAGAAGTAGCTCCGGCTACAATGTTCTTCCGCCAGACGCGAGCCCCAAAAGTTACCGACTGCAGCTTTAATATGCTATTATAGTAACTATTATGCTCTGCTAAATGGCTATATGGGTATTTTATAATATGCTATTATAGTATTCATTAATATTTTGTAACATTGGACCCCACTGACTTCCATAGTACACTAACACACAAAACATTTTTAAAATGGCTTATTTTAAGTTTCACAGAAGAAAGTCATACAGTTTTGGAATGACATGGCGATGAGTAAATCAAAGGTAAATAAACGTTCTTGTCAAAGGTTAACGTGATGTAAAGTTCAGTAAAACCATCAGCTGGGACTCAACCGTTATAAATGTAGCACCAAGCACATTGTCCAAATCTGTGTCAGCGAAACATAAAGCATACACTTCCCCTGCGAGGCAAGACCATGCGCACTGTACTGGGTGACCTAATTTTTAAGCACAAAAGATCCTGCGAGAGTGGCGAGCTCGTCAGCAGACATGAGGAAAATAGCTTTGGCCATGGGTAGCGGTGAGGGGGGGGGGAGCATTAAAGATACCTCACATGGAGAGACACGGGAAAGCTTGAGAGGGCTGCTGTACGGTTTCTGAATCTAGAGAGTCTCAAATGCCAGACGCCTACACAGCGATGTAAACACAGACATGGTCGCTCAAGACGACAGTCAGGCATGGTGAGCTGTTTCCACAGCGCAACCAAACCGAATACGACAGATAAAACTCTGACTAATTCAGATAGGAAACTTTCCATTCATAATACACAAGTCTGAAACTGTTTTCAGTATATCCTGTGCCATCTGATGCAATGGCACCGAGAACAGTAGGGTGATGCTAAACAGTCACAGGTTAGCTGCAATCTTAACTGCTTTACATTACAATATAGAGTAAAACCCCTCTCAGCTTCCCACAGTCAACTGATTGATCACCTCACAAATCATGTCCAGACGTGACTCAAGCTGCGCAGGTAAGATCATGTTGCTAACTAACATGCCTACAATCAGGGTCTGTCATCTCACTCAACAGATCTGACACAAGCCCACAGTAAGAGCACACTGTCTGTGAGGAATAGCACTACCGCGGCATTCAGAGACTCCGCACACATCATATAGAGCATCTAGAAACTAGAGCATCCGAAACAAAGCGCAGCATGAATCAGGCCGGCATTTCCGCAGAATTTTGTTTACAAGTTTTGAAAACATGTTCTAACATCCAAAGTAATTTAAAGTTACGATGAAAGAGAAGTAGTGACAGGTGTTTTCTGTTTTATTGTGACGCACAACTGAGTGTAAAGAATTATTGAAAAACATAGGGCGGGGCCTTGGTTTTATGAATCTGTTGTCTGATTGGATTTTGGATTTTCTATCTATCTATCAAAAATCTAATGAATGCAAGCTTTTTTATTTTTAACAGAAGATCCACTAAAAATTAGAAAATAAAAAAAAATTATGAAATGAAACGTATACATTGATAAAATCGTTTAGAATTAGATCTACTGTATAACATGAATTGAAAAAACAGATTTGGCATGAATTTTCATTTCAGGTTAATTTAGCACCGTTATGTCATGGCATGAGGAACAAAGTGCAAACATTGCATACAGAATGTCACTACGGTGTAAACTGTGTAAATGTTCATTGATTATAATGAGTGCTGTCTAGCTTTGCATGGGTAAAGGAGTGGCCATACCACACTTTTCATTCCATGCATGTGAATGCAGGAGACAAGTTTCACTTTTTGCTGTGTTCCAAAGTTCAAGTTTTGTTAACTCTGACCAGTGAATTTGTATCATGTGCCCAATAAAAGACTGATATGCCATGGCATGACGTCTTAGCTAAATCAAATGAGTAAAAAGCTGCAGGTGTGCATATATATAGTACATTGTATCTTTTTGCATTTGGGATGTATTATTAATTTTGTGTTTAATTATTATCATTTTTTTTTAAAAAACACAGGAGAGCTTGATGTCATATTACGAACAATGCAATTCATAATTTTGCAAGCTCAAAGTCTAGTGTCACCAGCCCCTAAAGTCTTGCTTGAAACAGATAAATTAAAAAAAGTACTTTTTCTCGCCTCCTACTTTTCAAAAATAAGAGAAATCCAGTCATTACAGTTTGAATCTGGGCAACCAGGAGTTTTGCATGATGTCGAAAAAGTTCCCAATGCAGACTTCACACATTTTCAAGTTGGGTACGTAAATTTGTTGCGTTGACCAGCGGAAAATTGCTTGTCTTGAAAGTGACTTCTGTTGTGAGCTGTGCTTTATATATCTTTGTGCTATTGCTAAAAAACAATAGATTTTTTACTGAAATGTAGATCAAGTCTTGCCAGATTCAAATTTGAAATTGCATTTTATCCTGCCTCCTGGCACTCGTACGTTAACTCCCAGTTTGATTCCAGCAGACTTTTAAGCGCCAGTGATTTTTCCTGTTGGATGGAAAGGGGAACTAAGTGTCCATCAAACAGAGCATCTGAAAACCAAGGGACTTAGCATCCAAATCACTCAGAGCCCAGGATCCAGAGCATCCCAGCGCACACCGCTATGACCACGCAGACACAGAATGTATGTCACAGAGAAATGATCTCAAACAGACCGAACAAAAGACTGACAGAAGCTGCAAATCCAACACAATACATGCACGTTTAACACTAAAACATCTTGATAGTATATCATTATCATATAATGGCGGGGACCAGAAGTGATTGTGAAGCTGTCTGCAATGCACACATTGCTATTTATTATAGGCCTCACACAGCATAGAGCATATCGGTCGGATGAACACCAGATACAGTCTGTGTGTATCAGTGAAAAACATCCAATTACACTCAGACGCAAAATATGGATGACGCAAAAAAACTACAAACTACACACGGTATACAATGCGAAATTTGACAAAAAAAATTACCATAATCACTTAGGTCGTGTCAGTCACGTTAGGGATTAAAATGAAGGACTAATGTTTATTGAATAGGATGTTTCAATTATTGGATCAGGAAGAACTCCAGACGAATTATGCAACGTTAGTAATAATAATAATATTTATTCCACCGCTATTATTACATCAGATGCTCGAGGACTAACAAACAGTGCATCTTCATGTTGAAAAATATTTAATAAAACATTTTTCTCAAATTTCTAATAATAAAACATGTGTCTAAAATAAACATATCTAAAAATGTAATATTTCTACTAATACTAAAACGCTTGCATCCATAACCAATCTTTCTCTCTCAGTCACATGAATAAAAACCACCACACATATCTCCCTCCATCATTAATGGCGAGATGCTGAACAATATATTTCACCCATTGTAAGTCAAAACATCTCACTGTATCTCTCCACTCACCCGCAGAGCAGACAGGTCGATCTCATCCAGACTCCTCGCAGGAGAGTCACTCGCCATGATTATCTGTTCTATTCAACAATATACAGCCCGCAATAACATGAATACGGACGCCGAACTGATCCGTGTAATACACCAAACAAGCTGGATTGACTTCAGTCGGAGCAGATGAAGCTCCCGGATGGTGCGGAGCCGCTGTTCTTCGCGATTCCGGGTTTATAAAACCGAATTAGCCGCTATAGGACTGTATGTGAAGGAGACATCTCGTGCTTGTACCGATGATCTGCTGCAGCACGAGTCCAAAGCAAGCACCAAGCACCAGCGCCAATGGACGTGTGAATCAGGACTCCAGCGGGGAAGGCGTGCCAATCACCAGCTATTCTAGGGCGTGGCCTCTGAGAGAAAGGCGGGGCCAAATTCAAACAAACAATGGATATAATAGCACCTATATATATATATATATATATATATATATATATATATATATATATATATATATATATATATATATATATATATATATATATATATATATATATATACATATATATATATATATATATATATATATATATATATATACAAAAATATACAAAAATATAAAAATACAAAATTATACAAAAATATAAAAATATGTATATATATATACGTATACATATATATATATATATATATATATATATATATATATATATATATATGTATATATATATATATATATATATATATATATATATATATATATATATAGATATATACATATATACATATATAGATATATAGATATAATGACTACAACTACCACAGGGATATGAGTTAACATGCTTAACAAACTGGACAACATTTGTAGTTCTTTTATATCTACTTTTAAAAAGCATAGCTTCAAATTTTTAATTTTGTCTGGTTTTAGCTGATCTTCCAGCCTTGTGATTTCTGTTTGTGGCTTTTTGACCCCATCTTTAGCTGGTCAGGCTGGGAGACCAGCTGACCAACCAGCTAAAACCAGCTTGGCAACCCAGTTTGACCAGCTTATTTCCATTTTAAAAAAGTTTAGGCTGGTTTTAGCTGTGTTTTTTATTTATTTATTTTTTCCAGCAGACTGTGTGTAATTTTTGTTGTAGAACAAAACCTGAACATTTCTTCAAGTAGCTAAGTGTAATCACAGAGCTTACTACTATAATCTGCTAATCACAAAACCATAGTAAAAATAAATAAATAAATAAATAAATAAAAGCCTAAACCAGCCTAAGCTGGTTGGCTAGTCTTAGTTGGTTTAAACTGGAAGTAGCTGTTTTAAGCTGGTCTCCCAGCCTGGCCAAACTGGTTTTAGCTGGTTGGTCAACTGGTCTCCCAGCCTGACCAGCTAAGACCAGCCTGCCAAACACCTTTAAATCCTCCATGCAAACCAGCTATGATGACCACGCTGGAAAAACAGCCAACTAGCCTAGACTTTTTTTTTTTTCAGCAGAATATGTGAATTAGTTAAGCACCAACCCAGGGGTCAGTTGCATAAACATAGTCCCCATGTTAAGAAATTCTAGCAACCAAAATAAGAATGTTACAAGTTTCAACCTCTCAGAACACCTTAGAAACCACACAGCAACTCCCTTGAATTGTGACAGTGAGTTGTGAGCAGAAATCCACTACTTAAATTTGCTTCAGAAAATGTATAGCTGTTGTTGTGATTATGCACATATGAGCAGCTTATAATGTGTAAAAGCAGTCAGAAACAGGAAGCCACACTTCAGACAGTGAGGGAGACAGTGAGCCACAAAAAGCACACTTCCTCTCACCTTCCGTTTATGTAAGTGGTGCAATTTATACACCTCCCCCCCACCCCCACAACCCCACACCACCTTCCTCTCGCATTCACCTTGGCAGGAAACATCCTTTCTGACACACTCAGTCTGTCATACCAGCAGTCCCATTCAATGCCATGAGCTCGGCTACGTTTCACAATTGGTTTGGTTAGATTGAAACTGTGGCAATAAACCATTTACAGTACATGTCTGTTTCTCTGTCTATCCATTTGTCAACCTATATGTCTGTCTATCTACAATAACTGTCTATCCATCTGTCTGTCTGTCTATCTATCTATCTATCTATCTATCTATCTATCTATCTATCTATAAGAATGACACAGTACTGCAGTGAATAGTGCTCCATCTAGTGGTGGAATCATTCAGTCACATATGAAATTTAATGAGGGATATTAATTATTCTGGAGGAATTGTGTGCTGGAATGGGGGAGCTCAGAGTATAAGACAAATTATTCTGCCAGAACAGAAGGTCTTCTTAGAGATTATGAAAAATACACACAAATGTGCCTTACAGGAGTCTTGAAATCATACTCTGTGCCTTTTTAAAGCTTTTCCCACAACATCTTGTTTGTAAAAATCCATGTTTCCCCAGAGTGAATCCCTGTCAAGCATTCAGTGTGAAGCCTCCCTTGCGCAATAGCTTTCATCTTATCAGCACAGACTCTGCTATGTGTGTGCTACATTTCTCTCATTCCTCTCCGCTTTTTGCCACAAGACAGCTTTGTTCCTCAGTGACTTTTGCCTGTAAAAACAGGCCGTTTTTGTGTACTTGAAAACCTGATTGGGCTCCTGATTGGGCTCTGTTTGTTGCAACAGCAACATTAGCATTAGCGTTGCCTGTGAGAAAATGTTTTGTGCTGACAATGCAGTCACATTGCAGTGGTTTGTGCAATAGCCTGCCTTTATAATAAGATCCTTTGTATTTGTGAGCCTGATCACATTACATGCCTTCAAACCAGATTTGCTTCCATTCATCATCGTCACTGTTGTTTTAATTTTCTCTGAAGATTTGAGGTAAAGGGCAAATATCTTTCTTCTGATGTTTAATGGACAGTGAATTAGCTAATAGTGTAAGCAGAACAAAATCATTAACACACACATATCATTAAAGACTTTGCTATAATGATGCTGCCGTCTGACATGTGTATGTTCTGAGATATTTATTAGGAGTGAAACCCGTGGTTATGCAACGCTTTCCCTGTGGATTCCCGTGATGAATGAAGTAGGTTAATCAGGCTTTTTATAATAAATGTGAGGTTCTTGAAACAGCATCATGTGGATGTATTAAACAAAAATAAAATAAAAAACAAATAGAGAAAAAAATAGGACAGTATATTAAGGAAAAAGGAAGTTGAGTTAATGTTTTATGTAATGTCTGGATATAAATAATGAAAAAATATATATTTAAAATTGTAAAAAAATGTTTTAGAAACTTTTAATGACCCCAGTGAGGATTTGACTCATCCTTATGGGAAAACCCTCTTCCTAGGGTTCACAAATAAATATATTTAAACACCTGGTCGCATTTTAAACCTGATAAAAAGTGATTTCGCTTTTTTATTGTAACAAAAAGGCTCACAGGTACACATATCTGAGGATTTTAGAAACAATGTTCAGACATGCATGAGCTTGAGCACAGGACAGCATGCTTTTGTAGTAATCCTGGCCTTTATCTCCCTCTCATTTCTTTTCAGTCAGACAGAAATGACACTCTGTGTATGGGCTTGTTCTCTACAATAACAGAGACCTGCTCAAGGCAAACTTTAGGCCAGTTATAAGACCATCATTCTAATGATAGAACATTTATACACTGAAATGGCGGCTAATTAAATATCAATTTGAAAGTGAAATGTAATATTTGTATGTGAGATTAATAAAGATTCCAAACTCAGGTTTTATAGCTTTATAATTGCACTGGTGAGTTTGTAAGTCCCACTGATGTGATATCTGCACTATGTGAGAGGTAGGTCAAAGGTCAGGAGATTGTATCAGGGACTGTTGCTCAGCTGTAGCTCACAGACTGCAGTCTGCAGGGAACATGACAGCTGTACATATCCCAGAGAAACACATGTACACACCACACCCCCCCACACAGACCACTGAGACAGTAAGACAGTGTTCACACATTCAGTCATTATCAGACACCCCAGAGACACACACACACAGCCGCAGAACAGACATGATGTTCCAATCAACCATTTGTGTAGTAAACCCCAACACTTTGATAACAGATAGATAGACAGACCTACAGACAGACTCAGTAGTGTGAAAATTATGGTTTAATCATCTGAATAACATCAATTCACATATTTCATAAACATCCCAACACAGATCATTTGTGTTTTTGATGATACATATTTTGTGCAAAAATGCAATTAATGGGGAAAAGAGTAAAAATGCATGAGGAAAAGATGATAAAAAAGAGAACAGGATTTTTTTTGGAAGTAAAAGTGCAGATACACAATCAACAGTGCAGACATTTAAGTGCTAGGCTAACAACTGTTAGAAGATACTTGCTGGATATTCAGAATGCAGGACACACATGCTGCAGTCTTTACAGTGACATGAAAATCCTGAACAGTTTATTTAAACCGTAGCAGTTGTAGTTGATTCAGTACTTTTAAATGGAATGTCATGAGCAATGATTTCATTACTTCAAGAACAGACAAGCAATGGGGATAAGTCTAAATACTAGTCTTACGAAAACTTGGTTTGGTCATAATAGACAAAATGCTTTGGTGGGTTTTAGTTCATAACCAGCATTAAGAACACAGTAAACAAATAAGGCCACCAAAACATGGCAAGTCATACCATAGGAAAGCAACATTTAATGGACCATGTCCACTATAACATAACCATAAATTACCTTGAGATATATTACACAAGGAATGTTTGCACTTCATATCGAGAAAAGATAAAAGTTTCACATAGTTGGCACTTAATTGCAGAGAATAATACCTATTCAGTGCATGTTACAGGGCACAAAACCATTCAATAATAATGAACAAGAAACCAACATACAGCATCCAATCAGGACACCACAAACGCATCCATATCACTATTTTATAGGATTTATGAGAGTAGTTCATAAAAAATAATATTAGTTGCATAGTGTTAGAATATATAAACAATCACGCTTCAAACAGGGATGAAACAAACCAATCTGGTAAACAACTTATGGCGGAAGCTCCTTCAGATCTCTTTTTCTGTCTCAGAAGTGTTTGTTAAATAATAAGAAAGCTTAGGTTGTTCCTGGTACATCTGCTAGATTTGCAGTTTCTTATTTTATTCGGGTGATGTGGGTAGGTTCTCTCACGTCCACACGTCCATGGGCACCATGGCTTCTTTTGATCCGATGGGTGGCAGAAGGTTCTGCTCGCTGAGGAACTGGAGAGGGAACTGCACCAGGAAGCCTCGAATCTTCTTCAGCTCCTCTTGAGCACGTGCAGGGTCCTCCTTCTCCAAACCAGGCTTAGAGAGGAAGCCATCCAGCTCTAAAATTGACCGAACGTCACTGGACGGCAAGCAGCGGAACACCTGCAGGAGATGGAGAAGTTTCAGTCAGGTTATATGAAAAGAACCTTATAGATAGATAGACAGATATTTTGTGTGAAAACTTTAAGCTGACCTTCTGGTAAATAGTTGCATTGCGGGCAGCGGTGGTCATCCACACCTCCTTGTAAAACTGGTCACTTATAGGGTCCGTCACATCAATACTGGGGTCAGTGTTGGCGCCAAGAATCATCCTATTGATTTTAAAGGAAGTAGAAAACATCTTTAAACCTTATTTGCTTGTTTATGTTAAGAAACAGACTTAGATGAGTCCTGAACCTGAAACACTCCAACCGCAGACTCAATCCAAAGCGTCCGGCCTGATACTCCTGACCGTCCATCACTGACTTCACAGTGTGGATATCCTCAAAGATGACAGCCACCTCGCTGTCTCTCTTACCCAGCATGCTCCGGTCATTGATATTAGCAGAACCTGGCAGAAACAATGTATATTTATGATGAAAGTCCTGAAAATGCTAAATTGAAATTTTAAATAATAGACTACAATACTACATCTAAACAGCAGGAGGAGGCATTTCATCTCTGTCCTTCTCTGATATAAACCTTTACGTCACATTACCACAAATTACCACAGCAGCAGTTTCATGACTGCCACATCATTTCTATTAGCACATGTGTATAGATGACATACACTCATTATGTGCTTTTCCTGTCTGCAAATTTCTATTTTTACTCACCAATGATGACGGTGTTGTCGTCGGCAATAAGCATCTTGCTGTGCACATATATCAGTTCAGTCACCAGCTTTCCCTCCAGCTCAGCGTGGGTCCTCAGACCCCCAAATGAGATGTAATTTATCCACTGATCACCCACTGCAGACACACAGAGAGAGAGAGAGAGACAGCAAATTATGTTTTTAGGGTTTCTATATATTCATGTTCCGGTTTCATTTGATGTTTACAAGGAATAGTTTACAGAAATAGTTCAGCCAAAAATAAACATTGTGTCATTTACCTATATAACTTATTCATCTGTATAGCATAAAAATTTTTTTTTATTATTATTATTATTATTTTTTTTTAATAAAGTTTAACTTTAAAAGTTTAAAATTTCCGGGCCGGAATGTCGGTCTTTGTTTTGGTTTGTGAAATCTGCCCACTGCCAATTTACCCAATTGTATTTCGGCACCCCGGGTTGCCATGTAGGCGGAAAACACGGCGTATTTCATTTCATTCATCGTCAAGTGCACTCGTTCGTGTTTGTGTCGTAAATCTGGCAACCTGCTTGTGTATCAAGTCTGAGGAGGAGGGGCCGGGTGAAAAAAAAAAAAAAAAACCCTCTCCAATATTTTGAATTTGGACTGCAATACCTAGTTCAACCACTCGGTGTCTAAACTGAGCAGAATAATGAAAACAATTTTTCTTCTATAGACCTGCTTTATAGCTAAAATGGAAATGATTTCATAATTGATGAATTTTGCTACATTAAGACCATTATTTTCCCTTGAAGCTGCTTTGAAACAATCTGTATTGTATAAAGCGCTATGTAAATAAACCTGATTTAATGCAATAATTTATTTCAATAATAAGTACCTAATCAGTAAAGACAAGAAAAATAAGATAAAAGTGTGTCTTTTTTGCATGTATTTCGACACCCCTCACATTCACGCCACATGAGGAGCTCAATAGAGTTTCCATTTCCTTCCTCTGATACTTCATTCGCTGATGTTACAGTTGTACAGTGTCACTTCAAAAATGAGTGTCTTACATACAGCTTAATCTCACATTTTCAAATATTTCTTTTAAATGTAACTAAATTTCTTGTATATTTTTGTGATTATTTGATTTGAGCAGAAGGCTGTGCAGTTCCACAGCACAAATCTAGCTATATTTATAACAACACCAGACCAATGATACACCCACAATCAAGCTCCTGCATTTACAGAAAACATCGATATGTATCTGTATCTGTATTCGGGACACTGTGGGATCCAGTGAAGCTGCAACAGGACACCAACAACATGCTGGATAATTCAGACAGAGAAACTTCACTCCTTCCTTTCTCATGGCGGGGTTAATGGGTACAGACTGACCGCTCTTCACCACATCATGACACTGCAGCAGTGGGTTTGACTGCAAGTAGATGGTGCACAATACAAAACACACACTGCGTACTTCTCCAATAGGTCTTTCACAACAAACCACTATGATTTTGTCTTTTACTATAAATTAAAAACCACAAGAGGGCACTGTTGTGTTTTAAAGTTCTGAAGGATTCTCTAAGCTCTAGCATTATTAAAGCTGCATTAAGAGATGTGAGATTACAATAAGTCACTTCATGGGATAGTACAGTTGTCGCTTATTTAAGTTACAACTGCAGCAAACTTGTTTGAGAATATAAGACGTAATGATCTATTATTGTCCATTACTGTGTAGTTTTTTGGATGGGAAGACTAAAGGCTTTATAGGTAAAAGATTAGCACTTCAGGAAATACTTATTTTCTTGTTCTTGTCTGTTTGAGCCTCTCCTTAGACACCAAAAACCCATCAAATAAAATCAATCAAGCTATTAATTTTTCAAAACAGTGGATACAGAAAATCACAGAGGTCTTTGAGTGCCTGCACTGCATGGGTCAACCACAGAAACTTCACAGAAACCCTATGAAGACCTTCTGAAGAATTACAGACACACCCTCCACAGATTAAACATTTATGGGTATTTATATATCTGTGTACTCACTTGCTTTCTTCAGCTGAGAGATAATGGAGCAGTCTCCTCTAATCATTGTCCTGCATTAAAAAAGCCACAATAAATTTAGAAAAAACATTCGCAAACAAATCCCTCCAATGTAACACTCCCTGTTTATATGATAAATGAAAACTCTTTAATGCAGCAGAATCATAGTTTAACTTTTATAGGTAGATGTAAGTAATTTGCTGTCTTCAATACAAGCAATGCTCTATCAACACATTTGCAGCATTCTGTGGTCAGTTACCACAAATAAAAATAACGCTTCAGTTAAAGCACTTACAGTACAGTGGAGGTCAAACACATTATTTACAGAATGGAAGATTAAAACATTATTTATAGTCACAAGTACAGTATAGTCCCAAATTAAAAACTATTAGACGTGTTATATAGTCACTTACTAAACTTGTCTGTATATTATATTCAGTATTTCACTTTTACTAGCACTGACAATGTATTTTCTGCGGTAATCGGCTTTATGCAAAAAAGATGGACTACTGAAGGCCGAATATTCCTTTAAATTATCTGATAATTTACAACTATACTATTTCGTAATTTATTACTGTGTTGGCATGGCTTAATTTTCAGAAGCCACTATTCCAGTGTTCAGTGTCACATGATCCATCAGAAATCATTCTAACTGCTGATTTGGTACTCAAGAAAAACACTTCTTAATACTAGCAATGTTGTAAACAGTTCTTCTGCTAGAAGGGATAGTTCACCCAAAAATGAGAATTCTGTCATTAATTACTCTGATGTCGTTCCAAACCTGTAAGACCTTTCTTCATCTTCAGAACACAACTTAAGATATTTTTGATGAAATCTGAGAGCTCTACTATCCTACATAAACATCAACACAACTGACACACTTTTAAGGTCCAGAAAGGTAGTAAGGACATCGTTAATATAGTCAATGTGACATCAGTAGTTCAACCTTAATTTTATAAAGCTACGAGAATACTTTCTGTGCACAAAGAAAACAAAAATAACTTTATTCACCAATTTCTTCTCTTCTGTGTCAGTCTTCACTGCCATTCATGAGTGTACCGAGATTCATGCTTGTGATACTGTGAATGTGTGTCAAAGTCTGATGCGGAAGAGAAGAAATTGCTGAATAAAGTCATTATTTTTGCTTTCTTTGCACACAAAAAGCATTCTCGTAGCTTCATAAAATTTTAACGAAGTCCTTACTACCATTCTGGGCTCTGAATGTGTCAGTTGTCTTGCTGTCTATGCAGGGTCAGAAAGCTCTCGGATTTCACCAAAAATATCTTAATTTGTGTTCCGAAGATGAAGGAAGGTCTTATACTGTAGGTTTGGAATGACATGAGGGTGAGTGATTAATGAAAGAATTTTCATTTTTGGGTGAACTATCCCTTTTTTGGAAACAATTATCTTTTTTTTCATGATTTTTCAATCAATATAAAGTTCAAAATCTTTTGTAACAAATTTCTTTGCGGTCACATCCTTTACAGAATGAAGTTTAAACAGCAGTCTATATTTACTAAGGAAATTTCTTTCTACTCAATACTAGGATCCTTTTTTTCGTGTTACCTGTAATTGAAGTGCATGACTGCCTGTATGGCACTGCCTCCTCCAGTGTTGATGTTCCCCTCAAACCCAGGAAGCAGTGGTGTGACCACATACACGCGGTATTTTTTACCATCCCTGTGAAATGCACAGAAAGGACTTGACATGACTTGTTACTTTTAGAGCAAGAGAGATTAACATCAAAGACAGCTTGTGTAAGTATGGCCTTAAACAGTCTATCTATTCATGGCCGGCTATTGTTTTACCAATAAAGAATTCCTTTTTGTCTTTAGACTCTATGTCTTATTGATTTACAAGTGTTTCATTAAAGAATTTGGTGCCTTTGTGGTTCAGAGATTTGTTTAATAAGTTGGAGACTGAACAAAAGAAGCAACTTATTGAAAGCATCTCACCGATATGCTTTTATGATCCTCTTGGCAATGGCATCTCCGATTTTATTGTGAACGACTTTGTTGTCTGCGCAGCTTATGAAGAACTGGTTCTGAAAGAGGAAACGCAACACATTAACCCATTGAAAGGCTAATATAGGACATCCAGTATATTCTATAGACATTAAAGCAACAGTCTCTGTGGTTAGCAACCAATACATCAACAGTGAGGCTATTAGATGGGGATAATATGAACACATTTAGAGAACTGAGTATATGTCCTTTGTGACACATACCTCTATGTAAATATAGTGTTCGCTGTTTTCAATTGCGTTGACGTAAGCCGTATGAATCGACTCCTCGTGGTATTTTATACCCGCTGACCAGTCCGAGGCGGATCGTAACACCTAATTAAAGAAAGTATTTTTAAAGATGCATGAGGTATTTGTCTGTAGAAGATCTGATGGTTATATTGATGTTTACATAAAACTGTACCTGGACATTAGTCTGGGTGCAGCCAGGGACCTGATACTTGATCTCATTCGCAGTAGTGTGAGATTTAGGAAGGAGGTATGGGTACGACAGGGATCTGTATTTGGGCTTCATGATCTGAAACAAGGTGGCAATGCAAATACAAACATATATTCAAAACCATGTTTATGATATTAGTCAACAGCATGGGGGTGACATGAAATACATTTAAGAAGTTGAAATGTCTTGTAGTGTAAAACTTGTAAAACTAATTTTATTTGAATTATTATGTATACATGTTTTACGAAATACTAATAAAAAGACTGTGTGGAATACTTGTACTTTTAAAATTAATTTCTCACACTGCAGGATCATTGCAAATGATATAAGAAGTAAAAAAGAAATGCTGACCAGTTAAAAAATCTATAGTTTTCTTTGACATTCATATTCATTTTAACATAAAATCTTGATGTAGAAAAAAACACATCATGTGGACATATTATGTGTCAATTATCCACATAAAACCAGGAAATTCTGAGAGCCGATATGAAGACATACTGCACTAAATGACACCAATGTTGGCTTTCTCACCTTTGTGAAATTCCAGCGCTGAATGAAGTGCCGTGCAACATCTCTGGCTGCTTTCCCATGAACCACCGAGGCAATGTCATGCCAAGGCATTCTGGGAGTTATGTGCCTGTCGATGAAATCTGCAAAAATATTCTAATACTCTAATATTTTTTACAAATGTACATAATACGAATATATATAATAAAGCTTTTAATATATAAATATTTATTCATTTCATGTATTGTATTGTATTGTTTTATATTTATATGCACAAAAATTATTATAAAACCAATAAATGCTGTTATCTTTAAAAAAAAAAAAAATGCAAACTTTAAAAGCAATAATTCACCATCAAAAGGTTTATCCAACTGGACCCAGTCTTTATGAACAAAGTTACAGTAATCTTTGCCATGCCAGAACCGCGTGTTTCCCATCAGGCCAATCACATCTGCTTGCAGATCCTGTGCTGCTTCAGTCTCTGATAAGAGTGACAGAAAAAATAAACAAATAAAGACAAAAAAAATCACCAACAACAAAATGCAACCAAAACCATGCATCAATCCAAAAAGCACACCCAAAACTTCAACTTTTTTCAGCAATCCATGCTTTCACACTGTTGAGTTACTGCCATGTCAGTCCAAACTAACACACATGCATGGAATCTGCCAGCTTTGAATACTTTGAATCTTAGTCAGGTCATTTTGCAGACTCCTCCAGATGAATGTTGAAACACAGCAAACCACACAGTGCTTTGAAAGGTTGCTCTATTGACCCAGAAAATAGCTCTTTACAACAAAACCTTTCAGGATCAGAATTAGGGGCAACCTCTGACAGAGTCCACACCTGAAACGTCTCACCCAAGCCTGATTCTTACTCACCACTTGGGCACAAGCAGGAGGGCATGGACACCCTCAGCTCGATCCATTTAAGAGGGATCAAATTTTGGTGGCTGCAAATACTGTTAGAATAACCTAAAGAAAAGGGGCATCTTTACAACCGTGACAACCCTCTTAAAAAGCGTGGTATGGAAAACGTGCGTGAAAAAGAGAGAGTATTTGAACATGAATATAGATTTTAGACTAAAATATTCATAAGCGTATTTTATAACAACACATTTTAATATCACAAGCCTCAACTAAAACCTTAATGATTTGTGTCTTTCTGCACTTATGGTAAACACTGCAAATCATTGCATAAGCTGGTCAGTCATATGAAAGCTCTGCCAGCAGGCATTAGAAAATCAGCCGTGCTGAATGTGGGAGTTTAGGTCAGTTACATGCCACTAGTCTGCGTTCGCCAGCGCTCCAGAGACGGAGGCGTACTCACTTTCTTCAGAGCTCTCGACGCTGCTCACGCTGTCTGCAGGAGCCAGTCCGTGTTTCTGCAGGTGCCTGCGGATGCTGAATCGGGTCTTCTTTGTCTTGCCCTGTCCTTTTAGTTTCGGCTGGTCCACTGTGTCAACAGGCAAACTTTTGCCGTTTGTGTGCACCGTGCTGGGACCGTGTGATTGAGAGGCCATAGCAGGAGAGCCTTCAGAAGTGTTCTGTGACACATAGTAGGACATCAAATAAGTATTTTCTATATTTGATTGTGTATTCATAAATCACAAAAATTGATTTTAATTGAAATATAAATATTACTTGAAAAACTTAATTTATATATATATAATTTTTTTGCTTTTGTTAATTGTTTTTACATTTAGTCATTTAGTAGACGCTTTTATCCAAAGCAACTTACAAATGAGGACAATGGAAGCAATCAAAATCAACAAAAGAGCAATGATATAAAAGTGCTATAACAAGTCTCAGTTAGCTTAACGCAGTACATGTAGCAATGGCTTTTTCTTAAAATTATATAATAAATAAAAAGAAAACAGATAGAATAAAACCACCACTTTTTGCCAGGGTCGATATTGTCCCTACCACTTTCTGAAAGTAATTGAAAAATACCTTGCGGAAGGTTATATATAAATATAAAAAAACACCAAAAAACAATTCCTCAAAACCAAAACATAGTAGTAATAATAATAATAATAATAATAATAATAATAATAATAAAAAAAAACTTTGACCCCTTACACATGCATAAATCGTGCAATGCAATAACAACGTGATTTGCAGCGGTCGCACTTTTCGTAATGTCATTATAGCATTTTATTTTAAACCTGGAGCGCTTCCTTGTGCTAAGTAGACCTGCCCTCTACTAAAGAACATATACAAACAAAATAAAAAAAAAAAATAAAAAATAAAAATAAAAACAATTATCAAAAATATCTTAATTTGTGTTCCGAAGATGAACGGGTTTAGAATGACATGAGGGTGAGCAACATATAACAGAATTTACTTTTTTGGGTGAACTATGCCTTTAATAAATACTATGATAGTATATAAGTCATACTAAAACAACACTGCCAGTATAAAATATGAGATCTCCCAAACCTCTGTAGACACAGGAAGAGTCCTGGTAACACTTCCTATGTCAGTCAGCCGATGCTCCACATCATCCCAGCGTCCGTACGCCAAGTCAATGCCTCCCACAAAAGCCACCGATTGGTCAATCACTACAATCTTCTCATGATGTGCCCACAGGTACACGGAAGAGGAGACATGGTCAGGATGCCTCATTACCTGCGAAAAGAAATTTGTAAGCTCTCTTTGATATAGCACAGTGGTTAAAGATTGTGAAATCGCAATATGCAAAACAAAAAGCAAAAACACAAGTCAACATAGTTGGCCAGTCAAGAAAACTTTGAGTCCAGATGCAGTGCAGTCAGACTTAAACTTCTTAGAGTATGTGCCAGATGTCCGATCTGTGAACAATTTATTCTTACAAAGAAGTACTTTAAATGAGTCAGTCAGTAAAATGTATTACACAGCTATGAACCAGTCAGTGACTCAAATGATACCCTCACTGAATTGAGAGTCATTTTGAAATTATGTCTGATTCAAAATAAACTAGAAACCATTACTATGATGTAAGTAAGCTGTAGACAGTGTTGTGCAGTAACTACTTACTAGTAAGTAGTAACAGTAATAATATTACTTTTTACAGTAGCTAGAAGTGTAACTAATTATGAAACAGATTTGGTTACACTTTATTTTAAGGGGTCCTTGTTACAGTGAAATTATACATTTAGGTATGAAGTAATATTAATGTACTATATTGTTAGGGTTATGATTAGGGTTTGGCTTAGGGTTACTTGCATGCAATTATGCATAATTAATTGTTATTATAATAATAGGAAGTACATGTAACGTGTAACAAGGACACCTTAAAATAAAGTGTTACAAAAGATTTCAGTGATAATATTATAGTTACCATCCATCGAACAGCTCGTTACTTAGTTTAATTCTGTAATTTGTCAACTAAAAAAAACAGTTTTATTTCAGTAGTTATTGGCTTTGCAGTCATTGATAACTTGTTCATAATCACAGCTTCACGTGGGCCAATTCATGAACTGACTACTTTCATCTCACCTTGATATTTGGGTGAAGTTGTAGTAGTGTCCGTTTGCTGTATTCGCTGTTTATGCCGAGAGCCAATTCCACCTCCTTGTACAACATCACAAAGATCCGCACACCTTTTTGCTGCAAGAACAAGCAGTTCTTGATAATCAATACAGCAAATCCACCAGTCAATATTAATATATTACCAGGAAGACACCCTGGAGTGTAAATTATTACATGAGTACACTGAATGGGAAGGTTTTACCGCTGGTGCAGTAAAGTCACAGCTATGTGTTGGATTAACTCACCGCTTGCCGTTTCAAAATGGAATCAAGTCTCCAGCGGTTGCCCTCGACGACAGGCCTCTTGAGGAAGATCTCAGGGCTCAGCCTGCCGTGACACACAGAGGTGACCTCATCAGCAGGGGAAGCATTTGTAACATCAAATATGCATCAACGTCTAGACTCACATCTCACTGTCGTCTACATAAATTCAAATGTATTAAGCTAGGGAAAAAAAGTGCACACACACACAAACGCACACTCGAATCTCACACTTGCAGGATGTCTGCTGTGATGATTGAGTGATGATGTAACACAGCACCAGGCATCTGTCTGATGAAGGTAACGGATCTGTTTGGCCATTGCTCCCAGCTGGAGGTGCCCTCTGAGAGGGTGCGTACGAAGTATACAACTATCTTTCTTTCCCTCTCTTTCTTTCTACTACTTTCCTTTGGGCTTTTCTCTCAGTTCATGACCTAATTGTTATGACAGGACAAAGCAATAAGCAATACATCTCTTCCATCTGAGTTTTTGCGAACGTGACAAGCAACATTATGCTGTGAAAGTCATTTTTTCTATTTTCAAGGTTCACAAACTTTGGAACAATACATTTTGCAGTCATATATTGTTACTGGATAAAGATTTTTTTTTAAATAAAATGTTAAATTGAAAATTAAATTAAGGGATATATATATTTTTAAAAATCAATATAAAAAATACATTATAATATAATAATACAAAATTAAAAATATAAATGAAAACAAAAATTAATAAATTCAATAACTTAAATTTGTTAATTATTTTAATTACATTTTAATACAATTATATTTTAATTACATCAACAATTACAAATAAATACAAAATAAAATTAAAAATCAATAAATTATTAATAATTATTAAATAATAAATATAAATATTAAAATAAAAGGAGTTGGGCACAAATATTATATTATATTATATTATATTATATTATATTATATTATATATATTATATTATATTATATTATATTATATTATTATATTATATTATATTATATTATATTATATTAAATTATATTATATTATATTATATTATATTATATTATTTCAGTGTAGAAATTTTCCAATGACTTTTTAAGACGCAAATACCTTTTTTCATGCTCTGCATGTTGCTTACCATTTTCATTTTTAAATTGTGCTCCACATGCACACAGTTCTGAATACACGTTATTTTCTATTCGGAACCAAAACACATCTGTTGTGTGCGGACTGGTTAGGACATTGATATCCTGAAGTCAGTATATCCAGTATGGTCTCAGTTCTGTTTCCAAGAAACCCTTTAAGAAATGAACTCAATATCCTGTTGCATTGCTAGAAGTGAGCAAGGTTATTGATTTTCTCAAGTTTAGGGGAAGTTTTACTGTGGATATATGAACCAATGCAGTTCATCTAATCTGAGCATTACTTATAAAATAAATCAATATTACCCAAAGGAAAGGGAGTGGTTTTATCTCAACATACCACCAGTCGGTGATAAAGATCTCCTCCTCTGCCTCCTCCAGCGCATTCGCCACGTCCTCCATAAACTGCTTCCCATTCACATACCTGAAACACACACCCAGCCAGTCAAATCAATGGGTAAGGCTGATAGTGTCACGCTCACACTCTTGCTGTTTCTCAAACTTAATTACATAATTTTCATTATTCAGAGAACAAGCACAGATAATAGGGCTTAATGCTGCAACAATGACCAACAAATCAGCTGCCCAGACCAGCAGTGAAGCTGCGCCCTAGATACAATCTCACTCCTCCACGGGGTCAAAAAAGAGAATGGAGTCTATGGTTACACTTTCCCTCTCTTTCTCTCAAGTTACTCCTGCGAAACAGGCTTCACCCGAAGACACAGCGCCAGACGGCTGAAGCTTTCACATGTTTATCTGTTCTGGGAAACCTTTGAGACCGGCTTCTGCTAGATGCGTTATTGATTTTCTCTGCATGGTTTTGAAATGTATTACTGTAGCTGAAAACAAATAATAATCTAATCAGTACAATACACTAGCTAATATAATTTAATTTAAAACTAAAGCTAAAGGTAGCTTTGGTTTGCTTAGTAAACTCAAAATATAATTTTTTCAAAAAAATAATATAATCAGTGATATGATATTCCATAATATCATATAAAATAATACAATAGCTACTATATTATAATAAAATATAAAACTGAAGCTAAATGTAATTTAATGTAATAATGTAATGTAATCAGTAATAAAATAATATTATAGTAAACACAAATCATAATTGTAATTTATAATAAAATAAAAAATAAAAAAAAACTAAAGCTAAAAGTAAACTCGAATTATCCTTTTTTCAATAAATAAATAATAATATATATATTATATATATATATATACACACACACACACACACACACACATCATATATATATATATATATATATATATATATATATATATATATATATATATATTTAATAATGAAGGTTTAATCATTTAAGTTTAAGTTTAGCTTTAGTGTGCTTTGTAAACCCAAAATATTTTTTTCAATAAATAAATAATAATAATCAGTAACATTACACACACACACACACACACACACACACACACACAAAAAAAAAAACACACATATATAAATATATATATATAAAAAACAAAATGTAATATAGTTTTGATAATTTCAGTTTTAATAAGTTAAAGTTTAGCTTTAGTGGGCTTCAAAATAAGAATATATAATACGAAAGCTAAATGCTAGCTAGTATTTGATATTTTCTGAAGAAAATGTGAGTGGTTTCTGCCCGTGTAAAAGGTTTAGTGGGAGGTTGCCAAGGTGTTGCTAGGTGGTTGCTTACTGGCTCAAGTCAAAAGTACCCACCCCAAAGCATCCATGGTATGAACTTTTTAGTGGATGCATGTACAAAGCAGTATTTACCATTTAGATGGGATATTCTTCTGTTCATTGGCGAAGGATCCAAAGCGGTGATCCTTAAGGAAATTGCTGCCGTACTTTCGCACAAAATCATCGACGGCCTGCCCCCACCAGCGGGCGTGACGGTAACTCGTGAACTTCAACACCAGAGTCCTTTACAAAATAAAAGCTCTTTCACTTAATCAAAAAAGTCAACATTATGCCTCAATGACCATGTGTGTTCACATACCTGCACAGACAGTCTATGCGGACACCATGCTTCGTCTCAGTGTCTTTAGTTTCCATTTTGATGTCGAACACCTTATCCACCAACAGGACGAAAGAGATGGCACCTGAGTCTGGCTTCATGAGGACAAGGAAAGAGTCCTTCACCACCATCCACCTGTAAACACCAACAGTAAGACAAAAAGGGTCTTTACTTGAAAATCATCTTACTCTATTTTAAAGCAGGGTAAGTCACATCATGATTGTTTTGTATAATTTGAATATGAATGACACCACACTGACCGTTTAGACCAGCGGTAGCACATTTTGCTGTGACCACAGCAGTTCAGTCCAGGAATACGGTGACCCCCTGACCTTTTGAGAACCATACCCTCCCTGGGAAGGAAACATGGTCAGAAAATGACACAAAATGCAATAATAATCTATAAATAATTATGAAAACTTCATTATTAGCCAATAAATGAAGACTCTTACAAGCCTTTTGGTCCCAAATCATGAATGAAGGACAGCTGACTCACATCAATGAATTCCATCTATAGTACAAAACAGAACAGGTTGTTAATGTGTGTAATTCAAGAAACAACATACGGACTCAAATATTGTACAGAATCTAAATATGCACGTACTGTTGCATGGTAGTTTCTATACATTGGCATTTTTAGCAGCTTATTCAAGTAGTCTTCAAGCTGTCTCTGTAAAGGAAAGCACACTAGTCAGACACCAATCATATGACATTGTCAGCAGTGTATCAGTGAAACAGGACACTGACTTTTCGACTAGACACTTGTTCTTCCCTGGCCAGTTCTTCACCTCCTCCCCGGGGTAGACTTGGCATGTTTCTTTCAAGGTTCCTGTTAATAGTGTGCCTCCGCTCCGCGTGACTATTGATCGAATGAAAAAAAAAGATGGCAAAGACAGAGGAAGAGATCTTAAGATTGCCACAAGACAGCAAACACAGTAAGGATGCTTTAAATTGACTGAAAGTGACAGTAAAGACATTTGTGAAGTTATAACATACTTCTATATCTAATAAATGCTGCTGAAGATTGTTAATAATAAGAAATGTATCTGGAGCACGAAATCAGATGATAAGAATGATTTCTGAAGGATCATATGAGACTGGAGTAATGATGCTGAAAATTCAGCTTTGCATTACAGGAATCAATTAGAGTATTAGAGTAAAGAATATAATATAATATAAATTGACATCATTTAAATTAATATTAGTCACCTGCGGGATGGCAGTGGAATTCTGAGGAAGGTCTTGTAGGTGCGTAGTTCCCTGTGAAGCTCCATAAAATGTTTCTCCTTCCTTTTTATCAACCAGGTGAAGTTTCCGTGTCTCATCTCTATCTTAAACACTGCAGGAAGCGCCTGGATACGCGAACAGCCAATAGAAAAAAGGATTAATAAAATAAACTTATGATTTACTCACCCTCATGTTGTTCAGAACTGTATGCTGTTTTCTGAACAACACAAAAGTAGAATTGGACAAAAACAACAATTTTTCCTTAATATTTCAACTATTTAACCATTTAATAAACTGTTTCTAAAAACGAGGGACGAGTCTTAATTAGATTTATTAACAGGGCCTTTTGTCATAATTCTTCTGAAAAACTGTTTTATTTGCATGTGCTAAGTAATTTTGTATATAGTGTCCAAATCTCCAGGGCAACATGTAAATTGCCTTGGCAACCTCTAAATCTCCTGGGCAACAAATATACCTCCTCAGCCCACATACTAACACTTCGTGAAGGGGAGCGGGAGTGGGAGATCTCACCTTAGAGACGCTTCTCTGGGAGGTGATGTTGAAGCGATCCTGTGCAGAAGTGAAGCGTTCCACCTCCAGGATTTTGGCGGTGATGGGAAGCGCAGTAAGAAATACACGTGCCCCGGTCTCTTTAAAGCCTATTGTTTTATACACAGCTGAGAAGGGGATGCGGTTTTCTGTGGAAAAAATATTTCTAATTAATTTCTGATAGGTATTTACACTACTGTTCAAAAGTTTGGGGTTGGTAAGATTTTCGTGTTTTTAAAAGCTGTCTCTTATGCTCATAAGGGCTGTGTTTGTTAATCAAAACTACAGTGAAAACAGTAATATTGTGAAATATTATTACAACTAAAAAATATAATTTTATTTGAATATACAGTATATAAAAATTCATTTATTCCTGCGATGGCAAAGCTCAATTTTAACACTAAATGTCTTTAGTGTCACATAACCCTTTAGAAATCATTCTAATATACTGATTTGCTGCTCAAGAAACATTTCTATTATTATTATAACTGGTGAAAACAGTTGTGCTGCTTTACATTTTTCTGAAAACCATGTTTTTAACGGATTTAATGAATAGAAAGTTCAAAAGAAGAGCATTTATTTGAAATATGTTTCACTGTTACATCTGAAAAAAAAACTAACCCCAAACTGAACCCAAATGGTAGCATATATCAATTTCAATATTAGTTTAAATATACAGTATGTGTGTGTGTGTGTATATATAATAACTATATATACACATATTATATATATATATATATATATATATATATATATATAATAACTATATATACGCAATAACTATATATCGCATTTAATAGATTATTTATACAGTTTATATATTATTTTAGAAAAGATTATTTTGTGATTTCATGCTGTTGTTGTTTTTTACCTGCACTATTGGGGTCCTGGCCGTCAAACTCCTCTTCCCCATCGCCAATGTCGAGTTCTCGTGTGTCCAAATTCTCCATGATATCTGACATATCATTGGCCACCAGATGCAGGGTGCTGATCGTGGGTTCTTGCTGTCGCAGCATGGCTAACAATCGGCCTGCCGGCCAGGGCACTCCTTTAAGACACACAACACTTTGTTTACCAGGAGAAATGAGCAAGTATACAAACGGTTTGCTTTTGAGAAAAAGCCATAAATCCTTCAAACATTCATGGAAGGGTATGAGATATGATTGTTTGAATGTTGCCTTCACGATAGGGAATGTCAAACAAACGTGTGTGTGAGCATGTGTGGTGTGACTTGTTTTTAGAGGAGGTGGAATGAGGATTAAAGTAATTCATTCAGACCTGAACAGGAGACAAATCCCTGCTGACCATAAAAAGTTGAGAACTAAATTAGGGACAACAGACGGCAGTCTGCATCCTGTTCCTCTTTCCTTCTAACTGGTCACAAAAAGGTTTGAGAAGCATAAAGTCATTACATACAAAACCAAAAATCCCCCTTTTGTCCAGATAAGCTGCATGTGCCACAACAACACCATTCATTAATATCACAACAAACCTCACCTTTGGCCTGTGCACATTTGCTTTGCACCATCCAATAAAAAATGAGCATTTTTTAGTTTGAAGATAACTTATTGCCTATTTAAAATCACTGAATATACATTTTTGTCCACAACGATGTCATAGTACACTATCATTCAAAAGTCTGGGGTCAGTAAGATTTTTTTTTTTTAAATTAATACTTTCATTCAGCAAGGACATAGGTCTATTATGAAATGTCTATTTATAATGAATGTTTTTTTTTCTATTCATCAAAAAAAAAAATCCTGGAAAAAAAAATGTAGCAGCTTCCACAAAAATATTAAGCAGCATAATTGTTTTTAACATTGATAATAAGAAATGTTTCTTGAGCTCCAAATCAGCATTTTAAAATGATTTCAGAAGGTCCATTTGACACTGAAGATTTGAGTAATGATGCTGAAAATTCAGCTTTTAATCACAGAAATAAATTACATTTTTAAAATGTATACAGATTGTAATATTATTTAACAATATTACTGTTTTACTGCATTTCTGATCAAAAAATGCAGTCTTTAGGAGCATAAAAGACTTTTCAGCAATAGTGTATATATTGTAATCATGGTTACTTCATATTGAGCAGATCTTCCATTTTCACATCCTCATATCATGTTTGATTCATAAGAAATTTATCAGGAAACTCTGGTGGAGATTCCACATTTCTCTTACTAGGAAATGACACGTCACATCTCTGTAAAATGAAAGAATGTGTCAGCACTAAATTAAAATCATTCACTAATTCGCAATGATCACTTAAGACTATTGTTTAATTTAGACCTCCTATTGAACAACATTATGATTCCTTTAACACTGCATGCTGTGTATGTGTCATGTGAGCGGGTCTGTGGCGTCCAGGTGAGTGTTTCGCTTGTCTCAGAGTGAAGTCCTGTTGAAGCACAACTCTTGTTTCCATGGATGTGACCTGCAGCCATCAGAGCCCATTATAATCATCACATCTTCAGTTATAGTTCAGACACTTCTCTGCTGAATGAGCTGTTAGCTGACCTAAAGTGTTTTTAAATACTTCAATAGGCATCACATTATAAAAAGGATATTAATTTAGAGATTTGCTAAAAGTTACATTTATTAATGTAACATTAAATTATTATTTAAATTTCTTTTTTTAACTATTAAGCATTAGATGACAGCAAAGATGATCTCATACAAAATCTTAAATTCTGAAAAACACAAGTGTATCTGCATCTGTGGACGACATTTTTTTCAAGGAGATTTCGAAGTGAGAGATCAGAGGCTTTCAGCTGTTTGAGAGATCTTGCAGCATTATCGCTGAATTGGCTCTTGTCCACCAATTCACATTCTAGTAATGCAAAAAGAAAAGCTCAGTTTGGTAAATATAGGCTCATATTACATTGATGAATAGAAACCTACTATAAACAGCTGGTTGCTGTGGGTAACGAGTTAAAACAGCATGTTTGCCTCAGTAACAATTCACATAAGATCAGCACCATGAATAATATTCTAAAGCAGAAAGACGACAAACATTAGACAAAGTTTTCCCTAAAAATCCTCGTAAAAGCCACAGACACGCGGATATGTGGAGGTCACAGACTTTATTCAAATAATCCTCGTTTATGTAAATCAGACAGTCAAATAACCTCGAGTTCCAGTGCACAAATATACATTTCTCACGTTTGAGGAACAAAGGACAGCTTCAATAACCAGGAAAACACTAATTCACGCTTCTCGTACTGCCACTCACTTTCGCTGAGAAAATTTGACCTCCGTCAGAATGTGGAAACAGTTCAGTTCTGATAAGATGAGGAGCTCAAACACACATTTCAACAGGTCTGGAAACCTCCTGTGTTTTTGTACTGATGCATCTGTATGTGTGAAGGCGGACGGTGATAGACCGGCTCAATAAACTACTACTTAAAATAAAGGAGCTCGACCGCAGATCAGCTTCAAAGGCACATTCCAACCATTACAATATAAACACCCTCAAGCTCTCAACGCCCAACCTCATGCTGCTTCAAGTGTCAAAATGAAGCACACTGAAAACTGTTTATCTAGTTGATCTAATCCAGAAGGTACATCACACATTCAGTGGCCTAACTGTGTCCATTTCAAAGGTGTTTAAAGCAATGTATGATTGCACAGTACTCAGGAGTTTGTTGAAAATCATGCAGATGTGCTACAAACATGAGCGATAACTAAATCATGTGGCTTGATTTGGAAGGCTGTGCTATTCATTCTCTAAATAAGCAGGTTTATGATTTTCTACTTGTGAGACAATAAATCAAATGCTAATATCAAACAGATGAGGGATCCAAAATAGGGTTGCGCTATAGACAATAGTATCATGCATTGACCATAGACAGAGATATCGCCTGTGTCTGATGCCTTTGAAAATATGACGATGATTATTATTATTATCAGGCTAGTATTATTTTCGAATTAATATTAAGGCTTATTTGTTCAATCGTATTTCTTTTTACAGTACATGTTTTTTACAGTGTTGTGCGTTATAACCAATCACATGAGATTCAGATTAACTTTAAAAATTGTGGTAAACATATAGAATTTTGCAGTGAGAATATTTGTATAGCATTGTGAGATCAAATATCAAAATATTTTTATTTACTGATATTTGTCCTTTATAAGTGAGTGAAGTGACGTGACATTCAGCCAAGTATGGTGACCCATACTCAGAATTAGTGCTCTGCATTTAACCCATCCGAAGTGCACACACACAGAGCAGTGAACACACACACACACTGTGAACACACACCCGGAGCAGTGGGCAGCCATTTTATGCTGCGGCGCCCGGGGAGCAGTTGGGGGTTCGATGCCTTGCTCAAGGGCACCTAAGTCGTGGTATTGAAGGTGGAGAGAGAACTGTACATGCACTCCCCCCACCCACAATTCCTGCCGGCCCGAGACTCGAACTCACAACCCCTATATTCTCAATCCTACACTAAAAACAATAGACCTCAAATCATGCTTACTGTATCACTGCAAAAAAACTGTACACTTCTATTCATGCTTCATTTTATTTTTTACTATTTTCTCCATTTTAGAATAACAGTCATTGAAGTTATAAAATAACACAAATCTAAGTATATACCGTATATACTGACAAAAATGTAAACAAATAAAAACTCATATGCTTATATTTAATTTTCTTGAAATCTAACATCTATATTTTTGCTTCTTTATTGGCCACTTGTAGGTTGTTTCTAAATTAATCATAAAATAAAATAAAATAATATAAAATAGTGCAATTTGTATGTGTCTACAATCAAAATTCAGGTATTTCAGCCTTTAGATCAAATGTTCTTACAGTATATGATCATGAAACACAAATTGAGGCAAGACAAGTTTGTCTAAACTTTTAACTGGCATTGTGTCTTACATAAAGCCAAACATTGCTAATGCGTGGATCATTATTTTGATAATTGGTAAAATACCAGCCATGTTCTGCACAGAAAAAAAATGCTCCAGCAAGCCACATTCGAACCAAATGCTAATACAGGTCAATGTTTTCCATGTAGCTATATTGCATAAGCCACTGGTGTGAAGCATAAGCCATCAGACACAAATCCTGTAGGAGGACAGCATGCACTGTAGGAGGAATATGCTGCTCTCTATGAAGAAAGCTGCTTTAATTTATATTAAATATTTTTTTTAATAAGTATAAAGTCTGCCTATATTACACAGTGACATTCCGCAGTGACTCACGCTCTTTCACATACATGTGCGCAAACATCTTGAAAATCACACCCTCTGTGCAAACAAAGATCTTTCTGATGGCTCAGTGTGCTTACATTACACACATTTTTAGACTAACAGTCACACATGTAGTAAAAATCACAAGTGACCCAGAGCAGAAGAGTTCCTTCCTTATTTCTGCATGCTTGAAATGCATCTCTCTCTTTTAAAAGACAGCAGAGAGATCAGAAAATATCATTTTAACCATTTATAAAGAGGATTAAATGTCCATTTAAATTAGTATGACAGTAAATTGGATCGATGTTAAAGAATGTTCACTAACCTGCCCGCACACAAGCAGAGATGCCCCCATTATTTCTGTTATCCTCAACTTCTTCTTCTCTCCAGAAAAGTCAAACTTAGCAGAAGCGTGTAATACAGTCAAACACTGATACGGTGCTCACAGGCAAACAGCAGTGTGTGTCGGAGTATATGTTCAAGAATAATGGGGGCTGAAACAGTAGTCACATGCCAAGAGTGGGAGGAGCCTTAGTAGCCTTACAAGAGATGCACCAACATGCTTCTTATGCCATATGTTTTGTGTGGGATGTGCTTTTTTTATCTCTTGACATTTCATGCTCAAAAGTGCCATTTAAGTTAATATTTGCCAGATGATTCAGGGCCATCATCTTATATAACACTTATCTCCCTCCGTTATCGCTGAGTGGATCGAGTCTACACACAAACATCACATTCAACATGGCTTTCATTTGTTTTTAAACCCATCAATCTAATGGATGCACACCAGCTTCTGGACTCCTATAGCATTTTAAAAACAAAGCAGCAAAGCAGCGTTTGAGGCTACAGTGCTTGTTGTTCTCTGGGAGAAAGCTGTTATTAAATGTTCATCTCCTGGAAGGACTGCATGGCAGATGACATGACAGTCCACACACACCCACACGCCGCACAGTCACACAGAAAGAGAGTGTGCCGCTGTGTTTGAAACGAAACACTTGTGGCTCTTTCAGCGGTGATGGAAACCTGAGATACTGTAAAGTAACAAAAACAGCCACCATAGATGGTTAAGTGTGATAAAGGACAAAACTGTGATGTGTCTTTACACAAACACAACCAGTAGCCGTTGAACAACTCATATTACAGTGGATGAGACAACACAACCCTTATTTACATCCCTAACCAAGTGTTATATTTAGTCATCAACAATCCCTAAATAAAGGGTCTTTAACTTTTTTTTTTTCCAAGCAATATTTTAGGGATACATTGTTATATATTGTATAAAATGTTGTAAAATTGACAAATGTAATTAAAATTGGTGTAAAATATTGTTGCATTTTGGTCTTGACCTATAATAATAACAACAACAATAGAACCGTATTATTGTATTTACATGCTTTTTGTGATGTGTGATGCCTAGAGTATTGCAAAAAAGTAAATAAGCATTCAAATTAAATAATATTAATACACTATCATTCAATGTTTTGAGGTCAAAAAGATTTTTTTATATTACATGATTTCTATTTCAAATAAGTGATTTTTATTTATTTTTTACTTTCTATTCGTTAAAGAATCTTGAAAAAAAAATTGTGTATTCCAGTTTCCATAAAAACATTAAGTAGCACATCTGTTTCAGCATTGATAATGATAAGAAATGCTACTTGAATATGAAATCAGCATGCTGAAATTGTTCAAATATTTCTGTTGCAGTAATACATCTTCCCATCACAGGAATAAATGACATTTTAAAACATTAAAACATATTATTGTAAATTGTAAAAATATTTTAGAATGTCACTTTTTATTGTATTTCTGATATAATATATGCAAAAAATTAATTAATTAAAATAAATAACATAAAATCTTACTGTTCAAATGTTTGAATGCTAATGTACATTGCTGTGAGTTTAACGTGTTAATTTGACAGTTAATTTAATTATTATTAGTTTTTTTAATTATTAAAGGAACAGTTCAACTCAAAAATTTAACTTGTTATCATTTAACTTGTACCCTTAGTCATTCCAAACCTGTATAAGTTTCTTTCTATTTTTGAACATGAAAGTAGATATTTTGAAGAATGCTGGTAATTAATCAGTTGATGGTCCCCACTGACTTATTTATTTCCCTACTATGTAAGTCAATGGGGACCAACAACTGTTTGGTTCTTCAATATTCTTTAAAATATCTTCTTTTGTGTTCAACAAAAGTAAGATTTTTTTTACAGGTTTGGAATGACATGAGGGAGAGTAAACAATGACAAAATTTTCATTTTTAAGGTGAACTTTTCCTTTAATAAAATAATTTTGTTAAAATAAAAATTTGACAAATATTAATTTAAAATAATACATTAATTCAAATGCTGTAAACCTGTACATCATTCACTGTATGCATCATGCACAGATCAGAAATGAATCTTCAATTTAGAATCTAGAACAAGCTTTGTTCTGTAGTCATTCCCACCCTTGAATCACATTAGATGGATTCATAACCATGCTGATCGCAATCGGTTTTATCCAGGCACTGTGTGCTGGTGATACATTAACTGCATGTCCAATAGAAAGCATCCTGCCTACTGTTTTTCTAATGGGCTTATATAAAGAGGGCTAACACACGACTGCCAGGAATTTCTTTCCTTATTTATTTATATTTTTATTAAACATCAATGCACAATGAAGGCATGTTACCAGCTAATGCTCAGAGAGCAGAAAAACATGACACTGCTGAGCACATCCGCAAACAAGCAAAGAAACCACGCAAAACCAATACTACTCTGCATTACAAAACACTGCAGACATGATCAAGGGTAAATCTTTGGAATAAGCGCCCTCTAGTGTCACTGACATGCATTGCATCTTTAACTTCCTCAGCCTACAGGCAAAATTACTTTAATATTGTTAAACTTACTGTGATTTGATTAAACACTGCTTGTGATTTAATTTAACACCAGTTCTGCTAACTGCAATTCTGTCACTCCTAATAAACACTGCTATGCTGCTCAGTATCTGTCAGCTGTTGCTGTTGTGTCAAATTAAACTTCTCCTTTTGGGGATTCATGTAACATTACATCACTTGCTCACCAATGGATTTTCTGCAGTGAATGGGTGCCATCAGAATGAGAGTCCAAACAGTTGATAAAAACATAAAAATAATCCACAAGTAATCCATACAACTCTGGTCCATCAGTTAATGTATTGTTTATTATAAAAACACAGTTTGGATGGATTATAGTCATGTGGATTACTGTGTTGTTTTTATCAGCTGTTTGGACTCTCATTCTGACGGTACCTATTCACTGCAGAGGATCCTTTGGTGAGCAAGTGATGTAATGCTAAATTTCTCCAAAATCGGTTCTGATCAACATCTTGATTGGATGGCCTGAGGGCGAGTAAATATTTAGCAAATTTTCATTTTTGGGTAAACTATTCCTTTAACGACTATTCTGGTTTACTCATGATGCACGACAGCATCTGTTATTAAGCTAAACTGAAGACAGAGCGACTGAGTGTGCGTCTGGTCACAGGACTTTCATTGAACTGGCAGTCATTCCTGTCTTATTGAAAGTGTCTTACAAATGCATATCAACAAACACTTGGGTACAACTACAAAACTAACAAAACCACACAAGCTCTGTCTGTACAGTCAGTGCACTGAAACACTACATCCCCATCCATATTTTGTACATTATTTCGTAATAAAAGATTCTAAATGAAACATAAACAGAGTGCATCTTAGGATCTATTGTTCATCCTCACTTGAACTCAACTTCCTGTCCCTCGAGAAAAAAAAATTACAATTACACATAGACCACAAGCTCAATTTCCTCTTTCCTCAGGCCCAACCCACATGCTTGGTCATAACACTATTTTACTTGAAAAAAATAGTAAAAACAGAACCACCTCTCTAAGGATTGACCAGAAAAAAAAGTTAAGATATACAACTAGGGGCCTAATGGTTTCATGTGCACTGCAAAGAGGATCCAAAGTATGATGATGCACATGAACCACATTGAGAACACACGACACCACCAACGCCAGCCAAAGACAACGTTTTCTCTGAACTTGCTCATGTGGCCAATATGCAAAAGTTGTTACTCATCTCATACAGGCCCCTGTGTTTAGTAAAAGAGGAGAAAGTGTGATGTTGCTGCAAGGGAAAGGCAGTTTAGCAACTCTTGTAGCTTTGCAACACTTTTATCGATGTAACGTACAGCAGATGTGACATGCAGATTACTCTGTAGATATGTAGATCTCCTCCTGTATAACGGCAGCATCTGACAGCTCTGCTGTAATCAATGGACCTGTATATCTCATGATCCCCGGGTGTAGTACTCAGAAACCACACCCCCGGGTCAAGGAATGTGCAGTAGTACATAATTATGCTCTCTACCCAGTACATACACACTATCTAATTCGTATGTGTGTTGTTGTCAGATGTGGAAGTTAGCCTCATTAGGGTACAAAGGGTAAAATACAATGTGAACGCACGTCAAACACCTTCCCACTAAGTCAACCAGACACTCCCATTCTGTCCCGAGATCCTTGAGGGGATCCTACTGATATGACAAGAAACAAAATGGACCACACACACACACACTTTACAGGACTATACAATACAAAATGATTATAATAAAATCCATGTCTATGTAAAGATTCATTTGCCAATCCTAAACTAGATTTTGTAGCAGATATTAATCTAGGAAATGAAGAATGCTTATCACACATTTTTGGATAAATCTCACAAAATCAGCCAGGAATTGTCCAGACCACAATCCACAGCCAAATCAAAAGGGAAAAATAAATAAAATAAAATAAATAATAAAAGTCACATATGAAATGAAATAATAAATAAATAAATAAATAAATAAATAAATATATATATATATATATATATATATATATATATATATATATATATATATATATATATATATATATATATATATTATCAAAGGCAGTACAACAAATGCTATCATGATATCTATCTATATGTACATGTATGTGTGTATGTATGTATGTTATATATTATATATATATATATATATATATATATATATATATATATATATATATATATATATATATATATATATATATATATAAACAAATAGCATTCTACACTGGCATCAATGTAGTTCCGTGAAGAACCTTTAACATCCATGGAACCTTTCAGTTGTACAAATTATTCAATTGTTCTTTATAAGAAAAGGTCCGAGGGATGTAGTTCCTAGAAATGAGCTTCCAAGAAAATATTAACATACAATGAAGCACACATATCTTTCTCTTCTGTTTGTTAGCATTATCTTAAACCTTTCAGTCAGTTGTAGCAGCTATTGTAACTAAGAATCATTTCTAGTCTCCGAAGTTACCCTGCAGGTACAGCAGGTTGTTTGCCTTGCAAAATCAGTGGGTGTGGGCAATCGAAACATAACTGCATTATTTGAAAGCTGTCACACTCAAATCCTTACTGTAGCTAATCTACACACATTAAATCCCAATGTGTTTCTTTCGTACATTCATCTGATGTGATGCAGTCCAGAAGCAATATATGGCTGCCACCTTCTGTAGCCATATGTTTCAAACCTGTCACTCTACAGTACACTGCATAGAGCTCCAGCCTTGTACTCAGCCAAGATGTCATTACTTTTCCGCGTGTTTAAACTTACTCAGATAATTTCCACCATCAGAACAGAGTCTAATTTAATCATAAATAGTAACGTTACCATACCTGCTAAAGAACTGAAGGCACGTCCGCGCTGTTGTGAATCTGCTAACGTTACTCAAATATAAAGTCAGCGCTAGAGGAGGCGAACGCGGATCATCTGGCTCGCGCTTCCTCTTCTGCAATCTGCACTGTCGGACACGCCCATTTAAATTATGCATGGACGTCCACACCCGCAGAGAAGTTATTAATAGTCTTAAAAATAACAATTAGAACGTTCACATGCTTATATTTGTTTTTAATCTGGGTTTGAAATATATTAAGGAAGTAAAAATTACACTATATTTTTATTCAATAGTTTATGAGTCTTGGTAGGTTACCCAAATTTGATTATCCAAGAAGCCTTGATAAATGTTTGTTGATAAAGTGTTGATAAATGTTTATGTGTTTTTGTTCATGGCGATTTATGTGTCCAGAAGTGTTCTGGGAGGACTTTCCATTCTTGGGGTTTGTGGTATTTGGCGTTCTCTCGCCTGCGCACTCGTTAGCGACGCTCGAAGTGGGTTTCTCTCTGTACTTGTCAGTGGAAAATGGAAAACCCGTAATGGATGTGGAGCTGAGTGATGACGGAACGCGTTGAGCTCATATAGACTGTATGGTTAAGCTGGAATTCTGTCAATCTGCTCCATACATTTACGGCGCTACAGTACGGCTTTTAAAAGGTTAAGGCAAGGATACAGCTAAAACTACTGGGCATGCGCACATCAATAGCTTATTTTTTGTCACATTGTACAACGATAATTTTGCATTGTAAGGGGTAGGTTTAGGATTAGGGTAGGTGTAGAGGTTAATAAAACATGTAGAAAATTCAATTTATTGTTAGCTTCCGGTTATAGCTGTATCCCTTCTAGCCACAGCCCTTTTAGAATAACCAAACAAATTAGTCAATCTAAAAAATACGTCTTCAATCATACATAATGAAAATGTTACAACTTAAGAATCACCACCGCTAAACACTCCATAAATGTTTTCCATTTTAGGCATAGGCTAAGGGGTTTGGTTAGGGTTAATCGGTAGTGGCTAATTATCTTGATATGGGCCTAAAAACATCCTCATTTAGAAGAGCAAAGTAATGCGCGCGCTTGTGTAGTGTATGCGTGCGCGTCTCCTCTGTTGCCGCATCTGAATCATTCACTACTAGCTTATCATCAAACTATTCCTCAGTTACATTTGTCAGTCTAAATACCGACCACAACGTGAAATCAATGCTTTTAAAACTACAGAATCAGCCTGCGACAGACCCTGCAAGCGCTCATCTCCAGACCGACTGCAGAAGCAGCGGACACCGCCGGCTGTCTCAAAGCCCAGTGAGCTGCCTGCCCACACTGCGTTCACATACACGCCCTGATAACAAATAAGAATCGCTCCGTAGATAATTATAGGTTTTAATCCAAATATTTGTGTTACCATCAATAAACAAAATTGGAAATTAGAGGTTCACCTCTGCACATCGTTTAGGGTTTTCTGATAATGCTTTTACATTATGGGTATCAGCTCACACGGTTTCGACGTTTATCTCTTTACAGCTTGCATCACAGGCTTCTTATCCAGGCATGATAATCACTGACCTAAGGTCCATTCACACATGAAAAGCCAAACATTCCTACGATGACAGTACATCACTTTTTTTAATCACACATGAAGTATTTACATTTTTTTCTCATCTTTTGCGTTTTAGCATAACTTAAAGGTTTCTAACACATCTAATGGACAGAAGAGACCTCTTATAGGCTACATAGCAGGGATATTTTAAACATATCTTGCCACACACTATCAGAGAGAGAGAGAGAGAGAGAGAGAGAGAGAGAGAGAGAGAGAGAGAGAGAGAGATAGCTACCACTGGGACTATATAAAGTTAGGCCTACTAGTACAATAGTACATTTTATGTACTAAAGTGTAGGCATTACAGAATATGGACAGATCTAAATGAGAAAGACTTATCTATCGTAACAATTAAAAGCAGAGTAAAAATTAAAAAAAGAATCTAAATAAAAATAAATAAAAACAGGCTTTAAATGATCCCATTTTACTCAATGTGTTAGCTTTTACTACAATAAAATTTTAATTTTAAAACAATTCTGTATTTATTTTGAGTATGGCCCTTCTTTTTTCTTTTTTTTAGTAGCCTAAATGTCTGGCTTCAAGGGTGAAAATGGTTAAATCATGTTTCAAGTATTTAAAAATTGTGTGTGTGTGTGTGTGTGTGTGTGTGTGTGTGTGTGTGTGTGTGTGTGTGTGTGTGTGTGTGTGTGTGTGTGTGAATGAACCCTAAAGATTATCTATACACCAAACAGGATGCAACTTTCTGTTTGTCAGGGCTGTTCTTACAATCCTCACACTGAAACCCAATATGCTGGAAAAGCAGGGAAGGGGCTTTAAAATTGAATATTTATCCACATTGAAACACAACGTTGTTCTCTAAATTGTTAGAATTTATTCATTACTTTATTAAATCTTAAGTTTCTAAAAAAAAACTTTATTTTTAACGATTTTGCCATATTTTGTGCCAGCAATTTGTGATAGATGCAGACGCCAAAACTGATGTCTTCTAAGTGGCAATGCTGCCATCATGTGGTCAAAATCTTCATCCAATTAAACAATTATAGAAGACATAAAAACATGATTTCAGATTTATTTTTCAAAAATGCCTATATTTAAAACAGTCACTTTTGAAAAGCAGACTTCTTAAAAAATAGTAAAATTAATAAAAATTAAGCCTTTGTAAAATCTGACTTAAGACACTCTTGAGAAGAATGGTTCTAAACAGTGATTCCATTAAAAAACCTTCTTTGAAAGTGCTATATAGGGCCTTATGCTGTTATTTATGACCATTTTAATAATAGTTTATTGCCATTAATATTAGTATATTTATTATTAATTGTATTTATTAATATTTATAGTACTATTATGTTATATATTATTTAATTAATATTTGTACCACTATATCTGCTAGGTCTTATATGTATGTCACTCGGTTTTACATAAAAAAAAAGTGTCATTTAAGTACTTTTATTTTTTTTTGTTGACATGTGACATTGTAGCAAAAATGACAATGCTCTAACAACAGTTATTATCTGAATACATCATAAATGACAAATCGCATTGAACATGATGATGTTGTTGGGTATGAAAGCATCTGAAATTACACAAATGAGTTTAGAGTTACAACGTGCCTCTTCCATTTGTTTATGTAAAAACAGTTATGAAGGCCAAAAGTACTAAAAATGGTCCATGTAATATAAAGTCAGGGGATAGCTTTAATGTTTTTTTTTTTTTTTTTTTTGGTGATTGAACATGTTTACGAATAAACCCAAGTAACAGTTTAAAAACAATTAATATCTCTGCTACATAGTGAAGAGGAGGAGAGAAGTATCCTAGAACAGAGCAGGTCACACTTACATGTTCTGTTAAATTAACAAGAACACAAGGCTGATACGGTTCTAAATAGAACTCTTATCACGTGTAAAGAACTTTTAAAGAACCATATTTTTAGAGTGATAAAACAGATAAAAGTTTAAAACCCAGCAATTTTACGTAAAAAAAACAAAATATGGCTAAACAAACAGCAGTCGTCAAACAGCTTTCAGCACCCTGGACAGCATCAGCTCACTATTTATACACGCAAAGCACGAGAATGCATTATTCCAGTTCCATTTTCTTTTGTACAAGATGGTGTGGTCACACCGCAAGGTGGCATAAAACGAACAAAAATGCCCTTCACCTTGTAAATCAACTTTCAGTCGCTCTAAGAGCGTTTTTTTTGTCTCTTATTTGTTAGTAATTCTCTAAACGCTAAGAAAAGTTGCAAGCACACAAACGCATCACAAATAAAGAAACCTTTGAAAAAAATCCGCATTTAACAGTACAATTAGTCCGGGCATCCAGTGCGCATGCGTAGAGAAGATCGTGTACCCCCTGCGCGCAGCTCTGGGCGCATCATTGACGGGTTACTCGCGTACATTTCTCATACTGTGCATTGAACACCTGTAAGATGTGCATGGAAACAACAGCTGGGTGGAAATTACGAGGTGCCATTAAGTCCATGCAAACCCTCTAAAATCTCATCACAATGACTAATTGGACAAACGTGTCCAGCTGCCCGTTCAGCATCACTTTATGCGCTAAGGACATTATGGATAGTAATGCAACTGCTGAGGACTTTGAGTACCCCGTCCATCTCTTCCCAGTCCCTATCCTGACTGGCATCACAGTGACGTGCTCTTTCCTGTTCCTCGTCGGAATTGCTGGGAACCTGTTGACCATCCTGGTGGTCACCAAATACAAAGACATGCGAACCACCACCAACCTTTACCTCTGCAGCATGGCACTCTCAGACCTGCTGATTTTCCTCTGCATGCCCCTCGACCTGTACCGGGTCTGGCGGTACCGACCGTGGAACTTTGGCGACGAGCTCTGCAAACTCTTTCAGTTCGTGAGCGAAAGCTGCACGTACTCCACCATCCTCAACATCACCGCGCTCAGCGTGGAGAGATACTTCGCCATCTGTTTTCCCTTCAGGGCAAAAGTCATCGTCACGCGGGGTCGGGTAAAAGGGGTGATTTTCCTCCTCTGGACTGTGGCTCTGTGCAGCGCCGGACCCATATTCATTCTGGTTGGGGTCGAGCACGAGAACGGCACCAACCCCTGGGAGACCAATGAGTGTAAAGCGACCGAATATGCCATCCGCTCCGGACTGCTTACTATGATGGTGTGGGTCTCCAGCGTGTTCTTCTTCCTCCCGGTGCTCTGTTTGACAGTGCTATACAGCCTCATAGGCAGAAGACTGTGGAGAAGAAAGGAGAATCCCGTCGGACCCATTTCGAGTCGGGAAAAGAACAATAAACAAACGGTCAAAATGCTGGGTGAGCTCAACGATGCCCTGAAAAGTCTGATAAATTATATTTGTATATTTCAGAATCATTTAATAGATTAACTTAACAGCGGGTAGCCTGTACGGAAAATTAAAAATAAATAAATAAATAAATACGAAATTAAAATAGTTTCATAAACATTTGAATAGGCTATTTTTTTAAAATAATTTAATAATTTACATTTAACAGGACACACCTGCTAATTAAATTCCATGTGCAAAATAACGTGAGTTAAATATATGTAATAATAAATTACTGTTAGAAATAAATAACATGTATTATGGACACCAATCAAAATGAACATTTCGTTCAATTAGCCGTTGGCTGTTTAATGTACACAGTTGCTAAGGAACGCAGAAACTTGAACGTTTCAAACTCGGATCATCCAGTCAGAAATAGCAGGGACTATCTGTCTTCATCATTATTTTGATGGTCTAAAATTAAAATAAAATACTTTCTACTATGCATAAATAATGCTTTTTGGATATTCGACATAATAGCCTAACTTTATGGAATATTAACCAGGCTGTGGAAATCAAGAACTGCAACTTCTAGCCTACTTTCAAAATTCCATTTTTTTAAATAAAATATAATTATTTTAAAGAACACATACAGTGACTATAGCATGATTCCAGAACGAATGTTCTACCTTTATTTAGTGACCATTTTCCAGTTTGCCGAACGAGTCAGTTATTAGGCGGTTCTTTTGAGTGATTCAAAACCATACAGCGACACGTGTATTGTAATTCCCGAACGACTGAATCTAATGAGTCGGTTGTAATTAACGTTAATGAATCAGAAACACTTCAGTCACATCGGTTACTGATTCTGATTCACTACATTTTCATAATGTCCGACTCGAAATAATTGTTACTAAGTTACAATTCATTTTTCTAAACGCACTTTTTGCAAGAATGTCGTATTGACAGTAATTCTAAATTATGTAATACAAACTTTAATCCTTTTTAACATAACAGAAATGAACTCTCTTTCTCTCTCTTTGTCAGCTGTGGTGGTTCTAGCGTTTGTTCTCTGCTGGCTGCCGTTCCACGTGGGGCGTTATCTCCTCTCCAAGTCATCCGAGGCCAATTCTCCTCTCATCTCCCAAATCAGCGAATACTGCAACCTGGTCTCATTCGTGCTGTTTTACCTCAGCGCCGCGATCAACCCCATCCTCTACAACCTCATGTCAAAGAAGTACCGGAGCGCGGCGTGCAAACTGTTAGGAGTGAAGCGTGCTCCTGGACGATCGGTGCAGAGCATCGTGAAGAACGCTGAGAGTTTTTCGGTGTGGAACGAATACAGCTGGAGCACGTGACAGAGGAAACGCCTCGATTAATAAATGTGCACTTTTTAACCGACTAAATATATCTTCACATCATTTTTAATTTCAAGCATCATAAAAGCCAGTGCATATTTTCAGTTTAGCCTGTATATAGCAGTAAAATAACTTTATAAATCTGCTGAGCCTTGAAAATTACATTATAAAATTATAGGCCTATAGTAATCTAATGCAGACTGAATTATTATTATTTTTATTTTTTTTTGATGGTCATTTTAGGCACAACATACCTAGTGCATTTACCAAATATTATTGTATTTTATGAAAATGTTTACGCACAGGTATTGCCATCAGCAGCAGACACCAGCAGTGTAATGATTCCCTTTACCCTGGTATTCATGCAAACTGTACATATGCACACTAACCCAAAAATGCCTTAAACTGTGTGAAGTACTGGATGACAGAGCACTGTAGATGTAAGCACTCTTAACATTGTACCCTATATGGGAGAGATACAATGGTGCTGAATGATAAAATCCCATGCCATAAAAAGCTCTCACCAAGCTTGTGTTATCAGATTATGTTACATAAATGTGTAGCAGCCATAAAAAGTGCACTTATTGCAGGTTTGTGAACACTGCTGCCACAGTAGTCTTGTGTAAGCTTTGTGTTTGAATTCAGCCTGTGTTGCTTGTCGCCAATGACAGTCTAATTAAAATGTAAAACTAATTCTTGACATCCTTGTAAAACACTGAGAATATTTGAGTGAAGACACGTTTTAATATTTATGAAACATATTTGATATATTGTGTCTATTTGTCTTTAACGCACACTGTGATACATTATCTGGAATGTGTTATTGTGTTATATACATATATAAAGTTTTTGATGTCATGCAGTATTATTACTTGACTTTAAAATTAAAATGTTTTTGTGTTATTGACTATACAAGTTGTCTTGTATTTGTTTCTGAAAATAGATTTTAAAAAACCGTAGAGAAACTGGGTCTGTCCTTTTACAAAAAGGACAATCACATAACATATAACTGTAATGTAAATGAAATGCAAACACCTCTTTTCAGAAATTTTAAAAAATTTATTGTGTATAAATATATTACATATATACTACAGATACATAATCATCTTAAATACAAAGGGTAGTATTTTCAATATCTATACATTTAAATTGATATGGTAGTTTTTTTTAAATATAATGTCTACGATTATAATTTACATCAATAAATGTGACTGTTACGTTAAAAAAATGGTAATATGGAATGATTTTCATGAAACGATATGCAAGCATGGAAATCTATGTCTAGGCCACTTATTACCTGATATCCAGCTAAATGCAATTAAAAAAATTCAAAACAAACAAAAAAAGTATTTCTGTTTTCCACAAGATTCTGGGTCTGGAGTTCTTAAAAAGTGTTCTTCAAGTGTTTCCACCAAGTTTTCTAGTGTCAAGTCATTTCAACTTCTTTTAATCAGAAAACAATGGAATGTTTGTCTAAAAACTTCAGCAATACATATATAGTCTACTACATGAACAGTAGATGATTAAAAGAAGTAGAAATAATATATATATATATAAAATAAAAAAACTTATGGGAAATCACAAAATTGATCAGATATCAACATTTTCTGAACTAAAGCGATTTTAAAAAATCTGAATTAAAATAAAAAAGCAACTAAAAACAGAATACAAACAATACAATTATATCTGAAATAAGACAGGTTAATGATGTTAAAATGCTGTTCTATATTTGGAAAAAATAATAAAGATTTGTCATAACCCCCTTATAAAAAGACATGCTACATGAAGGAAATATTGAATATGACAGTTCTGATTCTTGTAATAAATAAATGTAGATTGCACTGTGATTTGCATTATAAAGTCCAAGAATATAGCATAAATAAATCTAACAAAACTGTTATATCTTGAATGCTCACTAACTTTGGTTAAGGGCTTATTGAGCTAGTAAACACGATCATGTACTGTATAATGTGACCAGGGTAAAGTGTTAAGGAAATACTGTAAGCAGCAGATCTGAAATGATTTGTCACGAAAGTTTGGATCTGTGGATTTCAAGGCACAGGTTCACAAGGCCCTCCCAAGTCCCTGAGGTACAAACGCTCCAGACTTCACAACACTGTACATTGATGATTGATTGCAAAAACTGTCATTTGACTCTCTTTGGACTGACAGATGCAGTTGTTTTTTGTCTTGTTCTTGTTTTGCTTTTTTTGTACATGTGGCCCAAGGACACCTTTTTTTAAGACAAATCAAAGAGGAGAGAACAAACAAAGCTTTTAAGAAGCTTTTAGACAGACTTTCCTGGGGCACAGATACGGGGAATGAGAAAACTGATGTTGCTTAGCTGTCTAGACACTGATTTAAAGATAAATAGGACTGACCATTAAAAAAAACCCACCTCACATATTCATCTGAGAGTCCAACTTGAGATCTGGAAGGCCACTTATTACTTTAGTGTTAAAATCTCCTAAATACTAAATATAAAAATATGCACAGCATCTTCAACTTAAAAAACAGGCACAGACGCCCAAACAGTACATTTCATCATTACTGATTTGTTAAAGCTGTAACTCATCTTATAGAAAAACCTGTAAAAAATCCTGTAAAAAAATACATGAAATTTTAAGTGTAAAAGGTGTAATTTGGTCAATGACCAAACAGTACTTGCATTAATGGTTTTGTGAGTTGTAGTTTAAAAACTGAAGAGACAGACGAGAATGGCTCTAAATCAGAAGCTGAAGCAGGAAGGCCATTAGGACAGAGAGAGATGCCACCCCGAATACCATGAGGCCGGCAAACTGTTCATCAGTGAGGGTGCTGCCCATGGGCACCCTGGTGACGTCCGCTTCCACAGCCAGTGTGGCATCAGACCGCCGCAGGTTGAAGTGGGCAGATGGGCTGAAGGACCCACACAGCTCCTGGAGGGTGTCTGCACAGCGCCTGCATGCAAACACTCGCACACGGTAGTCTGTGTTCCACTGCAGCCCGGAGAGCTGGAAGGACGTCTCATCTCCTTTATACACCTGAAGGACAGAAAAAAGTAATGCATTAGCCCAAGCAGTTAAAGTTTCTCCTTCACTGTGCGTACTTTTAAACAATGATAAATGTATTGTTAATAATAATAATAATTATTATTATTATTTATAATAATATAAACAATAAATTATATAATAATAATAATAATGTATATATTATGAAGATATAAAACAATAATATAAAACAATGATAATAATAATAATAATAATAAATTATACTATACACAGGGACTGGGATGGAATAAACAAAAGTATATACAGAATACTAAATAAATATAACATGTAACATACATATAAATATTTTTTACAAAAATATATACATAAAAAAATTTATTAACTAGTAATAGTAGTAGTAGAAGTAGTAGCAGAATATTGTATTATTTATTATACTGTATGTATGCATTTGGGTTTATTCGTAATAAATGTTGTATATGTGAGGATAGCATAATAAAGTGAACTGTGACATATTATACTTGATATATATATATATATATATATATATATATATATATATATATATATATATAATATATATATATATATTTTTTTTTTTTTTTTTCTAGTGGGTGCAGGACACTATAGTTAATTTATGTAAGTGAGGATAGCATAATAAAGTGAACTGTGACATATTATACCCAAAAAGTTTTCATCCAGTGAACTAACAGTATAACTGAAAAAAAAAAAAATTTGGGACCAGAAATTATTCAGTCACTTTGACCTGACCGTGTTTTGCTTAAGTGTTTTTTCTTTAATTGCTAATGCAACCTTTTTACACCACAGACTGAACAAAATAAAGCATTGCTTGGTAATTGGTTGACCTAAATTGGTATTATCTAATTGTGCACTTTAACAGCTGACAGCTATTCAGCCTAATTCATTACATTCCTTTCTATCAAAGTTATCTGACATTATAAAGCTGAATTTGTTCTGACACTGTTTAACTCTGAGTTCTTGTCATATTTCATTACCATTTTCTAAACTATAGCTAATAAACTGTGATAATGTGAGAAATGTTGAAGGTCTCTGAATAAATTTTGGTTGGGCTGTATTATATTTGTATATTTATTATATATTAGCATTTTATATAACAACAACAACAATTATAATAATAACTACATTTATATTTTGTATACATACATTTTTTATATTTCATCCCAGTCACTAAGTATATTATTATCATTATTATTATTATTAACAGCATGATTGAGATGGAATATAAAAAATTATTATACAAAAAAAAATATTATGTGTTATTATTATTTTTATTAATGTATAATGCAAATGTACAGATGTAAATAATTAAATCCATTCTAAATAAACAAATAAATGTATGAATTACAAAAAAAGGAAGGAATGACAGAATAAGAAAGGAGCTCTGTAAATCATGCAAAATTATGAAAAAAAAAATCAACAATAAATATGAAAGTGAAAGTGACGTGACATACAGCCAAGTATGGTGACCCATACTCAGAATTTGTGCTCTGCATTTAACCCATCCAAGTGCACACACACACCCGGAGCAGTGGGCAGCCATTTATGCTGCGGCATTCGGGGAGCAGTTGGGGGTTTGGTGCCTTGCTTAAGGGCATCTCAGTCGTGGTATTGCCAGCCCGAGACTCAAACCCACAACCTTAGGATTAGGAGTCAAACTCTCTAACCACTAGGCCACGACTTCCCCATATACTGATTTAAGTAGCTACAGTACTGTAAATGAACAAATAATACAAAAAAATTAACCACAGGACTGCTAGATTTTAGATTCACTGGTCATCAAAGCAAAAACATCCAAGATGCCAAAAAGAAGGCCAAAAAATCTTTTGCACTCCATCACTGACCCACATATTACAAAAGATGAATCTTCAGAGCTTGACTAATAAAGGACTTCAGTTTCCTCAAAGAGAATCTCAACAAGCCACCGTAATCCTTTCATCTGGAGAGGGGGGCAACACTGTCAGGATCAATATAATATAATAAAAGAATGCCACTGTAGGGCTGTACTTCGGTTTGTTCATAAAACACTGATGATGACAGTGTTACCTAAATGTTCTTACTTGCTTGAAATACAAACCTGTTTTCTCCGTAGTAGTGTATAAAAAAACACCATGATGGCAGACTCTTTCAAGATCAAGAAAAATGAAGTGAAAAATGAAAGAAGCCGGAAGATAAAAAGAAAAAGAAAAAACATTCTTGGGAATTCATGTGCCTTTTGCAAGCATGTCTGTATGAAACGGAACACTGCATTAATAACCATAAAAACATGACCTAATATTTAGTAGCCTACGTGCCACAAGTGCAAAACAGAAAAAATGATGCACAAAAAACAAAGCTCAATTCACAGCAGTAATGACCAGTGCTTCACAAATCAACCGAAACAAATTATTCTGTCTTTAACTGTCAAAACTAAGTAAATATGACAATGGCAGTTGACCTAAAAGCATAAGCCATTTTTGGGAACATGCACAAAAAAACAAGACCCCTGAGCAAATGGAAAATAAAATCGGGAACAAAAGAGAGCTTGTTTATATGGGCTTTTATAGCCAGTAAACATTGTTGAAGATAAACATATTGAGGTGACTTTGTTCCACCTGTCACATGCAGCTCTCGAAAGGACCACAGTTTATGTCTCCATGGTAACACAAGAGGTTTTAAGCCTCTCAACCACCGGTGGCTCAATTTTGGTGAAGTCTTGATATTATTGCCACGAAAGACCAATTATGTGCGTATAATTAATCTTTGTATTAATTCAGATTAAAGGCAATGAAAATATTGACATAATCTTGAATACTGTTACTCAAGCACTAATTACAGAAAAGATAATAAATAATGAAAGTGAATTCTAATCACCTTCTAGTGGTATTTGCATAAACAGGGAAATGGCTGCACAGTAAAATTGTTAATTAGGCTAATACAGAGCCATGGGGAACTCCACTCCTTCATTAACAGGGATTTTTTTTTTTCAATTAATATAGCTCCAGCAAGGAATTAGTGAGGATGAATGTAGTAGAATAAATTAATGACTGTAAGGGTGAATTATAAGAAATACCCAGATCGCATTTACTTCAAATAAACCGCTGTTCTGTGTGACAAAGTTACAACCAAACAGAGCATATTTAATATTTAATGCACAGTTAAATGGAGCGAGGATTTGGACCAATGAGATTTTGCGATGGGCGGAGCTAGCCAGTGTGTAAACACATAAATACTGTAGAAATCAAGAGAATAGAAATAGAAATATTACATTTACATCTTCATGTAGTCATCTAGAATTTCATTTAAAAAAAAAAATTCTAGTACAAAGGTTATTTATTTATTTTTTACATTATTATTTATGGGTGTTTATACATGCATTATTTAAACAGAAAAATATTTGGTAGTAATTTATATTTATTTTAATTAAAATATCACTTTTTTCACATTTCAGTAATGAGAATTTGGTGACAAATTGCACTTAAATAATCACAATTATCACAAAATAATAATAAAAAAAATACTTCAAAATACATAATTTCTTGTTTTGTTTTTTCTTTTGATTTTGGGGTGGAATATAACTTGTATGTTTTTTGTGAGAGTTACCCAATGATATTCATGAAAAAAGGGATGGTTGATGTGATAAGGAAAGGAGCGTTTTCTCATTTTGATGAATAAATAAATTCACAGATAATTTAACATTTTGTGAACTTCCATTCAATTTATCGCACCATGGAAGTGGCGTACCAGAAATGATTTCAAAACAATAAACGATTGCACACCTGAACGGACCCTAATCGTGATAATCACAGGTCCCCTCTTTCTGTGTCTCTTTCCAACCCCACAGCACAATTTAATGAATCATGTGTGTGTTCGGAAGCACTCAATTTCATTCAAATGCTGATTGTGATGAGTTCAAGTGGAACGAAGAGCAAATGTTGCAAATAGCTCGAGCCTGTTTTCCATTTCCTGTTCAGAATGAATTCTATTCATCAGCAGCTCATCTGCTGTGACTGTGGCCATGTATGAATCTAACATAGTATTTCTTCTGTGAAACAAAGTAAAAATACCACATCATATTCTTAAACAGTTCCAACAAGCCAAAGTTCTTGGATACAATTTGAGTGGAACAGTCATTTTATACTCCAAGTAAAAGTCAAAGGAGGTTTAATAAGGAATTGGGATCTTACCTGTTTATAATCAGCCTCTCTGCCTCCCAGCACCTGTAGCACATAGCTGATTCTGTCTCCTCTCATTGGTGGAATACTCTCCCATGTGACCTCACGGGCATTTCCCTCTAGCTGAACAACTCTTGGGGCTGAGAGGACAAAAAAAAAAGTAACAATGTTTGATGCTTGATATTTTTATGGACATCATGATACTTTTTTTTTAAGATTATGTGATTAATTTATTTAAAATATAAATCCTTCTTAACATTATAAATGTCTTTACTGTTACTTCTGATCCAATTATTGCATCCTTGTTGAATAAAAATATACATTTCTTTCAAAAAAAGAAGGAAAAAGGAATTATAGTGATCCCAAACATTCGTTCCTGTACAAGTGTGAGTATAAATACAGATGTGGTACCTTTCAGTGTCTGTGGCAGAGATTTGGTGGTGCAGAAGGTGTACGTCTCAGAAAACGGCCCCTCGCCTGCTTCACTCACTGCCTGGATCCGAAAACGGTATCGGCTTGATTCGCTCAGTCTTTGCAGCTTGAAAGTGTGGCTTGGACCTCGGTAAACCACCACAAACCTAACAAGATGGTGAAAGCTTGTTACAAACATGCACGTAAATTAATTAAGTATAATTTATTAATGATTATTTTTTCTATCATTTACAGCCTAGTATTTCTTTTTAAAGCCTTGAGTGCAAAGGAAAAACAATTGGATGATTCTTTGAGATCATTGTTCCCTTCATGTCATTTTATTAAATAGCATGAATGCAGGAAAGAATGCAAGGCAGAAGCAGGCCTTCATTAACTCCATTCAAGAGTCCAGACTTTACTGTTTACATGGTTAAAATTTTTCAGAAGTGGAACTGAGGCTGAAAGCTCAAAACCGGGGAGAACACAGGCCTTCATTTGCTTCTAAATGAGCCATTGGTGGGTCAGTGACGAGCGACTCTGAGAAAGCATTAAGGCAGGTGGTCTTGATAACCCTGAGTCTCCTAATCTAATTCCCAACAGCGCTTTGAGATCGAGTCTTCTCATTAGTCGACTCCACCTTAATGGACCCACAAACACAAAATGTGCTTTTCAGATTATCTGCTTACATCAGAGAGAAGAACCTGCCTTACGGGTGCATAAGGGACAAATTAAAGTGAGGAAAGTGCATGCATACACACACACACACACACACACACATACACACACACACACAAACACACAGATGCTTCACTACGAATAAAATTAATATCCCAAGAAGGCAAGAAGAACACTTACACCATTTAAGTCCTTATACCAAGCTTTTGATGGTGAGTACAAGACTATTGTTTTTAATTATGAACCAGGGTTATTATCAACTGAAACTAAACCTAAAACAATAATAATAATAATAATAAATTAAAAAAATAATAATAATAATAGTTGAGATGAATTAAATATAAATGAGAAAGGTTGCCTTGGCAAATATCTGAAACAAAATAAGTTTAATACTTTATATTTTATTTTATATTAGGTTAATGTTTATGTTGAAGTAATAAAATAAACAAAAATGAAAAACCATATAGACATTAAAACAGGAGGTAGTTCTGGTAATAATGCAATGCAATTTTAAAAAATTAATCTGCTACTGCCATCAAATCAGCACTTTTCTATCATTTTAAGGACTATATTTTTGTGCAATAAAATGTTATAGAGATTTAGTCCACATTAGGGGTTTAATTTTTTTTAAGCCAAGGACCCTCAAGTATGACCTTATGGACCACCCTCTTATATAGGCTAAATATCCATATAAAATATAAAATATAAAAATATAAAATATCCATAGGCTTGTATTATCATGTAGACTCTGTAAAATTCTTAGCTTGAATACTGTCATTGAATTAATGATGAATTAATTTATAATAAAACAAATTATTAAAATAATATTTGGAAATAATTTATTTTGAGTTAAAGACATTATTATAACCATTATTATTAAAATAATATAAACTATTTTTCATATTTACTTGTATATAGCATTTTCACTGGAAATATCGATCCCAAAATTTTTTATTTGGAAAAAAAAAAAAAAAAATTAAACCTGAAAATGCCTCTAAATAAGCCTAACTATATAAAACATCTTTTAAAACAATGAGTCATTCAGACTAGTTATATCCCAAATAGTTGATTATGAAAATCTGTAGTTTTGCACATCTCTCTATCATTGCTAACCTCTGGTTCCTGTCCTCCATCTGCAGGACGTAGGTTGTGTCTTCTGTGAGTTGACTTCGGCTGCTGAAACCCCAGCGTAGTTTGAGACTCTGCGGTCCGACCGCTGCACACTCCAGCCTCGGAGGAGATGGAGGAAGGGGTCTGGTCCTCACCGTCAGAGTCTGACTGAAGGGCCCGGGGCCCATTTCATTTTCTGCTCGAATCTGCAGGCTGAGAGAAAGAGAAAGAGAGGAAATAGAGTGTTTAAACAACTTGTCAGTCTTGTTCAGTCCTAAGTAACTTCAATTCTTGATTCTCTTCAAATGATCTCTCTTCACCTGAATGTCTCTACAAACTATTCTAAGGAATCGTTGTTTGTAATTCATTACTGTACTTTTCAAGTGAAACATTTACACAAAAAATGAAGCTCCATCCATCAACATCATGTGACTACAGCTGAAGCAGATTGTTTAGAAAACTAGTTCCTGCAGCTTTGCCCAAAGTGGCCTTCATTTGTTCTCTTTCTGCCTTATTTACTTCATCTGTCGATCCCATTTAAAGCCTGCAGGTATCTTCAGCCTCGAGCTGCTCTGTGACCTTTCCACTCAGTTTGATGGCACAGGGGAAAATGATCTCTGACTGAAAGTGTGGTCTTGCATTCAAATGAGGATTTCTGTGAAGTTATCTAGAGATATCTAAGAATCCAATTATTGTAAGTGCAACATTTCTAAATTGTGTTACTGGAAGAGTTCTGAAAGGAGGGAAAGTTATTACATTACAATACCTTTGATATATACCAAAAACATTAATCCAAATGGACATTCTGTCATTTAATCACCATCATGTTGTTCCAAACCTAATTTGCACTTATTCAAATGCATAAAACCAGTTGTGTTTAATGCAATTTATTCACTGAATAGAAAAAAAGCAGTATGTGTGTTCATTAAAATGTGTCTTTTTAGGTTTCATGGAAAGAAGAAATTCATACAGGTTTGGAACAACATGAGTAAATTATCCCTAAAAAAAGTTCATCCTAGCATACTACATTCTGGGACTAATGGAAGCAGTAGATCTAATGTGCAGACGTGTAAATAAACTCGTGAGACCATGAGGACTACTTGTGGTCTCAATGGAATTTCTGTAAAAGCTTATTTCGCACAATGTTCAAAACTCATGTTTGAAAAAAAATATTGAAAGCATTTAATGACTAAAATAAAAGTTTGGGAACAAATATTTTAAAAGGGCTTGATTCTCTGGAAATATTGAATGAATTCAGAAAAACATGGAGGAACACAGAAGTATCTGAACGTTACACAACCTTTAAAAATCAAGGGGAAATATGGAGGTAAGATGACGTCTCTTATGTTCACTAAGGCTGGATTTAGAATATAGTAAAAAATTGATATTGCAAAATATTATTAAAAAGCAAAATAACTGTTTCTGTTTTTAAACGTAATTTATTTCTGTGATGCAAATTACCATTATTCCAGTCTCCAGTGTCACATGATCCTTCAGAAATCATTCTAATATTCTCAAACATTTCTTCTTATTATACTTTCTTCTTATGATCTGAGTGTTGCACCTTTGTTCAGCTCATAAGTTCTTATTATACGTTGTAATTTTTTGATAAATAGAAAGTTGAATAGCACAGCATTTTTCTTTAAAGAAATAGAGCCTAAGCCTTACTTTCAAGAAAAAAAACATTCCACAAAAAGAAGTTAGTATTTATAATTACATATAATGTAGATATACTGTTTACAATTAAGACAAAATTATTAGAAAACTTTGTGCTTGTCAAACATTAGTGATCGTGTTTATAACTAATGTGATACTGCTAGAACACCATGTGAGAACTTGAGGACAACTCAATTCATGCATCCATTAAAAATCACCTTGACACTGGTAACAATAATAATAATAAAAAAATAAAAAAAGGTTGGGCATAATTTATTTTCAGAGGCCACAGGTTTTGATATTTAGCTATTTAACGCTTTAATATTCACATAATTTAGGTGTCCAAATAGATTTCAGTAACATTGGGTCACTAGGGTGAGCTGGAGCCGGTTATTTTTTGGACTGCTCAAGAAAGATATCGAAACCTCTAGTTCCATTAGAGACATTATGCATTCTTATGATAATTATGAGTGCATTTGCATTAGCCATTTTTTTGTCCATTACCTCAATGGAGAGGTCCATTTAATGTTGTCATTCATCCCAAATTAAAGTCTTTACATAACATTAAACAGTCTTGTTTCTGGAAACCTAGCAGGCTCCTCCTTTTAATATATATCCATATTTACATGAGGAGGATAGCACTTTAGTATCGTTTGACAGCCCTACTCACAGAAACCCCGCAAAAGTACCATGGTGCCACAGTATACATCGTTTTAAAAAAATACCCTGCTAACAGCTAACAGCAAAGTTTCATAAATACTCTTGAATCTACCCAGAAAGCACCATTTGGCTGAAAACATCTTGAGCCAGATGTAAGTGGAGTCCATTTGCAGAGCTAATAGTACTGACATACTCACTCAGGGCCCTGCTCGAGATTCACTAGCACTCATCCGTATATTACGGGGACCATGGGAAAATAAGTCCCCGGTCATCACTAATGCACAAACATTGACCTCCACTGAAGAGCTGGTGATGCACGGTGGTAGAAAAAGAGATATAGAGTGTTAAAAAACATCTTTATTCACCTGTACTCGCTGTCCGGCAGCAGGTCCCTGATAATGTGACAGGTTACGTTTCCCGTGGTGATGATGCTGTCGCCCACTGAGATGCTGTAGGAGGTCATTTCTGCTCCATTACAGTGAGGCTCATCCCAGGTGAGGGCCAGACAGGTGGAGTGGGAGAAGGGTTCACTTTCTGCAGGGTTCAGAGGGTGGTCAACAAGGCGAAATCCGGATACAACATCAGGGGCCGCTGCAGGGGTCCGACACATCACCAGATCACTGTAGGGGCCCGCCCCTGCCTGGTTCACTGCCTATGAACCGGATCCAAACAAAAGAATAAACATGTTACTGTTAAAATACAAAAAATTTGATGGTAGCCATTGACTTCCATAATATTCTTTTCATTTTGTAGAAGTCAACAGCAAGTGTCAGCTGTTTGGTTACCAACATTCTTCAAAATATCATGCTTTTAGTTTTTCAGAAGATTTGGAAGGACACTGAGTATTTTGGAGAGTACAATGAGAAATGACTTCTCTTCATTCTGTTGCTGATAAGATTGTTTTGCAGACACAGTGAATCAAAGCCAATTAAATGTGAAGAGGAGCTTCCAAAGGTCAGAACATTCCCAGACATATCTCTGCTACAGTCTGACGTTTGAACTCTATTAATGCTTATAATGTATGATCTGCACAATTTTTTGTGCATTAAAACCAGTTTGCAAAGAGACAATGATAATATACACACCAATGCATGCAAGGGTGTGTTTCATATAATATTTTATTCTTATAAATTCATTGTAAACACAAACAAGTGTAGACACTGTGTGATTAAGGTTTTACACTCTTTTTGTTTGATTAAAATGCAAGCTGCCAGTAATGCATGCATTTCAATGTGATTATGCTCAAAGCAATTATATGAGCTAAATTACTTTCAGGAACTATTAGAATAATGTGTTTCCTTAACTTGGAAATTAGAAAAATAATTTATTCACAACTCATTTTACTGTAAATTACTGATTCATCAAAAACTAAACTGTTAAAGCAAATGCTCAGCTGTAAACTGAATTACATATAATGTTGTTTCTATATAATTTACTGACATTTTTGAAAATAGAAAAATTAACTTTGGGGGGGGAGGGCGTGGAATAAATTGATTAAACTTGAGTTAAAAGAATATTGTATGTTTATGTGGTTGTGACTGATGCATAAATGAAAATCAATAAAAGATATCTGAATAATAAAATGTTCTTTAAACTAAATAATCCTGCAATTCTTTTAAATTCAGTAATTTTGTGCATATTCCAAGTGTTAACATTAAATATATTAAATTAACACATTGTAATTATTTTATTATAATCCTTAAAAATTAATATGATCATTTCATTTAAATTAACATATTAAAAATAGTCAATCACTATAAATTATTTAATAGCTCTGTTTCATAGCATTAAATATCTTGAAGTGGATAATAATTCAAAAAAAACAATTACAAATAATAACAATAATTTGAAAATAAATACATCTAAAAAAATGAATAAAGTAAAATAAAATGAAAATTAACTAATACAAACTAGGCTTTTGTCTTGGTAAAAGGTCAATTTGTAGAAAAACCAATAAATAAAAGTATAATTAATTTATAACAATTGGATATTTGAAATGTGTGATATTGGACACATCATGAATTACCTGTAGCCTGCAGCAGTAGTCCGTAGATGCCTCCAGGTTGGAGATTTGGAAGTAGGTTTCCGTTCCACTGTAGACCAGTTCAAGAGAGTCCAAATCACGTCCCCAGTCCAGCCGGTACTCAGAAATGTCTATCCCAGAGCTCTCTTTGTTCTGGGGATTGAGATCAGAGAAAGCGTTAAGCTCCAGGAAACAAGAGCAAAAAACGCATATTCCCAGCAGTACGTGACTAATTACCTGCCTGACACGGTTTCATCAGGACAAACACAAGAGAGCTACCGCATCATACGCACCGCTAATAAATGAAACAACCTCTCAAAACAGAATACAAATCATTGAAATCTTGATATTTGACATTCAGGAGACAGCAAGGATTAAAATCTCATTCATTTTCATTGTGAATGAAACACAGGAGGCACTTTGTCACAAAAAGAAGGGACTGAAAGCGCAATTGGTGAAGAAAAGGTTTTGCGTGGACACAGTCTGCCACCTTCACTGCAGAGATTTGGTCTTTGGCATTTTCTAAATGATAGATGAATGAAATATGCTGTATTTTCAATAATGCAGTTTCTGTAGCTGTGTTGAGAGTCTATTCTAGTAATTGTGTCTTTCTACGAGTCCCAAAGCCAGTGTTTGCTTCTGAAAATTGACTACTCTCCCAATGCAGCAGAAAATCACTGACAATTTCATCAGATAACAGCATGATTCATCATTTACTGCCTGTATACTGTGCGAATACCTCTCTCCGACTCACCTCCCAGGTCACTTCTGCACAGGTGTGTGACGTCACGTTGATGGCAGGTGGACTACATTGTCCTGGGGGGCCGGCGGCAGTGCTTATTTCCACTGATTCAGAGTACGGTCCATACTGGAAAAAAGGAGCAGGAGAGACTGGCTGAGATTTAAGGCTTTTTGTGCTGTCTCAAATGTAATGAATGGCCAGGGTTTGACCATCAGGAGGGAAATCTGTTATTTCTGTGGCAGGTAAACCCAAAGTGCTACATTGTGTTAGGCACCCATCTTCGGTGATGGCTGAATTAGCTTCTTAATATCCTTGCCGAGGCAGACAGCAGGTCTCTTTATCACCCTGAGGCAATGTAGAGGGTTTGTTAGGAAACGTGGATTTCATGTAAGAGTGGGGAAAACAACTGTAGTGCTGTATTTCTGTCTGAGGGGGATAATATTATAGCTGTCTGAGACACAGTTGTCCAGACTCTTACCTGTATCTGCTTATGAAAGGGAATAAAAGTATGTCTAAAATACTATGTCTAAAATAGTTCCCTTCACTAAAATATATACTATTTATATTGTGGCACTTGGGAACAAAAAATTAATAATCAGTGAAATGAAACCACCTGAATGGACTGAATGTTTTTTTTTTGTTTTGTTTTTTGCTTTTGGATTGGTATAATGAATTAGCATTTAATTTAGAGTACATTTAAAACAACAAAAATGTGCGCCAAAAACTTTTTTCTAAAATCAATTAATCAATAAATAAATAAAATAAAAAGTCTAAAATATTTCCTAAGGGCAATGAAACGGTATTTTGCATTATTTCAGCAAAAATGAAACCTTTTTTGTTATTTTATTATTATTTATATACTTTTATACTATTTATATTAGTGCTGTCAAACGATTAATCGTGATTAATTGCATCCAAAATAATAGTTTTTGTTTACATAATGTAGTTTACTGTGTATATTTATTATGTATATATATAAATACACACACATGCATATATGTATTTAAGAAAAATATGTTATATTTGTATATTAAATATATTTTTATATAATATAAATTATATAAACAAATATTTACATGTAAATACTTTCAAAAAAAAAAACATAACACATACAAAAAATATATAAACAAAAAATATAAACATTAAACACAAATAATATAAAAACAAAATTTTATATTGAATTGATGCGATCAATCGTTTAACAGCACTAATTTATAAATATTCCACATTAGCTTTTATTTTTATTTTTCATTTTTTTTGTTTTCATGTGCTTCTGTCATTTTCCATTGTTTTTTTTTTTTTATATTTCCATAAAACTATTTTTATTTCAGTTTTAGTTTTAGTAATTTAGTACTTTAACATAAAAAAAAAATAAAAAATTAAAATGCCAAGTATTTAAATTTTTTTAAATTAAGCTTAAGATTTACATTTTAAAATTTAGATTTTATTTTCAATTAACTATTTACAATTTTAATAGATTTTGAAACTGACAATGACACTAATCTGTCGCTTAGTTTGTTGTAGTATGAACAGGAAAAAACTCAACTAAAAAATAATATGTTTATAATCCAATCCAAAGAACATCCATTTGGTTTGAAATGTTATTAAAACCTTTTTTTTTTTAATTAATTGGATTTCAAGTAGTTTGTTCTGTGTTTCATATATTAAAGAGCCAGATCATTCATAAAGGGCCAGATTATGCATAAATAGCTGGATCATGCATGCATGATTACTTACCCCAGCACTGTTGGCTGCACGAACTTGGAACCTGTAGGTGGTGCCAGGGAGCAAATTACCCACAGTGCACTCTGCTTTGCATCCACAGTACACCTCTGTTGGCTCCGAACCCTCCTCCATTGCACACATTTCCAAGCTAAACTCCACATTTTCACTCTCTTCACCACACAAAGGACCATCTGGAGAAACAAAGAATGATGGGTAAATGGGAGAAACAGAGACGGAGATGGAACAATAAGCAATCATTTAAAAGTGAAAAAGTCAAAGCATAATCCATCACTCCAGTCAAGTATACACGATCACACCATTAGGACTGTTTCACACATCCTGAGTGGCAATTTTAACTTTTTTCCTCTGAATTCTGAGTTTACATCTCGCAATTCTGGTTCTTGTTTCCACCTCAGAAAAACCGTAATAAAAACCTTTTTATCTCATTTTTAGGATTTATTTATTTTTTAACATTTGTGAGATATAAACTAGGAATTGAGAGATATAAGCATGGAATTCTGTCTAAATTGTGAGAAACATGGTTCCACAGAGAGGTGAGTTAAGTGTAATAATAATAATAATAATTATTATTATTATTATTATTATTAATTCAAACAATTGTGTTCTAGGAGGTGAGTTAGCAAGAGGATAATTATAATTTTATTAATTATTATTATGAGCAATTGCTAAAATTGTATATTTCAATATTAATATTAATAATAATAATTATGAAGAAGCATTTTATTAATTAATATTAATAAATCAAAAGGCCTACGTTGCAAAACATTAAAAAATATATTATTATTACTATTCATTCATTCAAACCATTGTGATCTAGGAGGTAAGTTAGCAAGAGGATAATTATAATTTTAAAATTACAATTTAATTATATAAATTATATATTAATTAGAAAAGGGCATACAATAATACTTTTTAAGATTGACATGGGAGGTAAGCTGAAAAGCAAGAGGATAAATATAATTTTATGAATTATTATCATGATTAATTGCTAAAACTGTATTTTGCAATATTAAAATAATTGTATATTATTATTATTTAAATTGTATTACAATTAAATTACATATGATTACGAAAATCATAATAATACTTTTTTTTAATTGACAAGGGATGTGAGCCGAAAAGAAGCATTTTCTTAATTATTTCAAAAAAGCCTATTTTGCAAAACAGAGTCACTGTTTTGTTGCAACAGCCCTGTTGGTGTGAATCCACAATGCACTTCTCCAGTTACAGTTATGCAGTTATGCTCACATGCCCCAGACTAAGACTTTATGATGACCTCAGAAGACATCCATCTGCCACCATCCTCTCCAAACCAAAACACATTCTCAGTCCTCTCTACAACCCTGCGGCTAACTGGCTACAGGAAGGAACCGATCAATTGCAGTGATGGAGAACATGCAGGGAAGCTCACGCCTGCTGTCCGAGCGGCGTGGAGCTCTGAGAGTCAGCGTGGATGGCTGAAATCAGCACTGCTATTTCACAGTTATTTATAGACCGGATTCAGCCTCTTAAATGAGCCCACCTTCACTCAAAAACAGTGAGTCAGGAGTATAATCGCTAACAAACAAGTGCATTTTATCTCTGGTTAACTCAAACACATGCACACAACAAACCCACACACTAAATAGGGTGATGTAATGCATGGACGGCCCAAAAAAAAAAATAGGTGCAAAGCTTTCAGTTGGTCCAGGTGCATTCTGGGTAAATTGAACTTTAGACTTCAATAGAGTTCCAGAACTATAAATCCATCACCTGTTGAAAAAAGTTCACCTGTTGAGCTGGTAACAAACATAATTAATCTAAAAGCAGACAAGAGTCCTTCAGCTTCTTTTTAACTGCACTTCGAATTGAGTGATTTGTTGAATAGGGTCATAAATATCAGTTTTAAATGACATTTGATGAATGCAAAGCCATTTTTAGACAACCAGTTTTCTCTAAGCGGCAAAAGAGAATAAAAGGATATAAAGAAAAATAACAGCCTCACCCCACTGCAAGGTCATCTCTTTGTGTTTGACATTACCCACGATACTTGGGGGTTGACAGCGGCCAGGGGGCGGGATATGAGTGCACACCGTCAAGTCATCTGAGCACTGCACAAGCAATACATTGAGTAAACACAATAAGTACACTTAGACTTCATTTCATGAATCAGCTTGGGAATCAGTAAATGAACATGGTAATGTTCTTATACCTGGCTTTGCCCCCCCACATTCACACAGCTGAGTCTCAAGGAGTAGCTTGTTGCTGGTTTTCGATCCTCACACAAATGTTTCCTCTCTGGTCCTCTATAGAGAGTTGCCCACTGCCTCTCTGAAAAAGACACAGATGAATTAAATATCTCAAATATCTCACTGGACCTGTCAGGAACATACAGTATTAGAGGCATATTTCACATCAAAATAAAAAGAAAAGAATACAAACTATACTACTGAAAGAAAATGATTATTCATTAAAGTTTGTGGTCAGTAATTTTTTATTTATTTTAGAAATCAATACTTTTAGCAAGGACGGATTAAATCATTGTCACATAAAAAATCTAGTTCAAACTATGTATGTGTTTTTTTGGCTTTTTACTAGTTTCCACAAAAATAATAAGCAGTACAACGGTTTTTAAAATGAATAATAAATGTTTCTTGAGCAGAAAATCAGTATATCAGAATGACTTTTGACGGATCATGTGACACTAAAGACTGGAGTAATGGATGCAGAAAATTCAGCTTTGCCATTACAGGAATAAAATATAAAATATATATTTTAAACTATAATAATATTTCACAATACTGCTGTTTTTGATTAAATAAATGCAGCCTTGCTAAGCATAAGAGATTCTTACTAAATTTTGATAATTTACGCATTATTTTAATGATAATTAAGCACATTTTGCCCCTTAATTTTGTCATAACCAAAAATAAAATAAAATATTAAAAGTTTTATTTATTTGTACATCATCATGTTTTGTTTTGGTATGTGACAATACAAAATAATAATAATGATAAATAATAATGGTCCTAAAATATAAAATAATAAAATAAATAATAATGGTCCTAAAATATTTCTACAAAATACTTTCCCCCACCACTTATTTTCTTTTGTGGGGATGTGGACATGTTCTAGTCAGTTTCACCCATCTGTCATCAAATAAAGGTAAATATTTGAGGGGTTTTCATACTGTTAAAACTTGAATTAAATTATGAAACCTTCAGAGACACCTTCCGAATTCCCTTCTGATATCTCCAAGACATACGTCAAGTCTCCAGATCCACCATCATCTTGTGGAGGTTCTGATTTAATTGTAAAAAAGAAAAAAACAAAACAAAAACAAAAAACAGTAAAGATGAGAATATGATGATAAATGGACATTAATAAAACTTTCTGAAATGCTGTCTTAAAGATGTTCCTACCCCATGTCACACAGAAGCTGTGATATGTGACAGTGTTTACTGCAGGATTCACAGGGGGTCCGGGTCTGTCTGGGGTCGTCTTACACACAAGCAAAGAGCTCGGTGCACTGCACCACTCGCCACTACAAATGATGAGCTGTAGGGGGCGACAGTTAAGAGAGATGTTAGAAGACCACACAAGGTGAAGCATACCACCATACAACTACTTCTGCAGTATAGTACCCATATATTTATAATTTTCTTTAAAAACAAAACAAAACTTTTGTATTACTGCATGCAGTACTGTATCCTACAATCAAATACTCTTCTTTTTCCTTATCTAGTGTGATTAATTAACTAGAAGTAAAAAAAAAATTTGTTTTTGTCTCATGATTTCATTGGACTGCCAAATGTATTAATTATTAAAGATTAAAAATGCAGAATAACTATATTAATTTTTAGACTGCGCAGTATTCAGTATTGCAGTGTTCCAGTCCCAGCACCTCTGAGAATCCAGAGTGACCTCAGACGATATCAGTGAAAAGCAGATAACAAAGGTGGTGTTTGAAGACTTAAGGACACACTTTTGTGTACTAGACAATATGACTTTTGCGTCCCAATCACCTGCAGCATCGCAGGGAGCGATATTCAGATCCTCTCAGAAGTGTCTTTCTCTCCTGATAATGCTAACACATTGTTCCCGGGCTACTCAGAGATTAGACTAAAAGCCTTTAACACACCACCTCGGGAAATCAATTCACCTTCCCCCAACAACCGCTGGATCTAAGAAACAGCTTCAGGTTAGCGGAGAAACTGAAGTTCATTAGATTATCACTAATTGCCTTATTAGTGAAAGAAGGAAATGAGAAAGCAAAGGTGCTTTGGGAACATGTGCTTTTCTAAAGCTGTAGTTAAACACTAGTATGGATGGTTTGTTTGTGTATAAGAATGAAAGGAAGCAGTAACTGTAAATCAAAATAATGCATAAATATAATAAATAAAATCCTTAGTTTTTTTGGCTAATCGGACCATTAACATGCTTCACTCATTAGCTGTCGGACCATTAACATGCTTCACTCACCCTGAATTTGTACTGTGTGTTCCTTCTTAGGGACTCCACCTTACGGTTCAGCTCCAAACCGCTGTAAACTGCCTGGAAGTCCAGTCCCTGCCAAAAACACATTGTCCATTAGGTGTCAGGAAGTGAAGAATGGAACACTTACTCCCAGTTTTGCTTTAAAGGGCTGTCTACATCATTGTCTTGCACTTATAAATACTTCACTGAGGCTGACAAACAGATTGAAGTGAGGAATTGTGTCAGTTCTGTGCAACAAGCGAAAATCAAAAAGAATAATGCGCAATAATTGTTTGGACAAATGCTAGTCCTGTCCTAAACATGAATTTGCTCTGCCTCTGAAACAACTTTTTTTGTTGGATGACATCACCAATGCCTCTTATTTTTCAAAATTTCCGCTACAATCTGGCATTTTAAAATGTTTTTAATGATCCAACCAATTGCTGATAGATAAAATTAAGATTAAAATTAATTAATATGGACATGTATACATAATATGGACATGTATACATATATATTTACATATACATACATGAAATATCTTTAATATATTTGGATGGCACATCAGCCTGAGGTGTGAAACACGCCAGGTATAAGTCATGGATCCAGAAGAGCCCATTTACTCTGACAACTGTGGGCAAGGGCAATTAACTAGAAACCAGTAAAAACAGCTAAGAGACATGACATCCAGTGTGTAACACTGAGAAAATCTATTTTTGGTAGATATTATGACAACAGAAAGCCATAATAAATCCTGCACAAGGGCTCAGGGGAAATATGGGATGGGGCAGTAGGGGTGAATTCAACACCTTGGTCTCATCCTGCATCTCCAGGGTGTATGTGACGACCTCCTCGGTACTGCAGCTGTTTGGTCGCGTCCACTCCAGTGTAACCCAGGATGGACCTGTCTGTACCAGCCGCGGAGGTAAGGACGTCTGCGGGAGACTTCCTGTGGTGTAGAAGAGGACTTCTGTGCTGAATCCACTGCAGAAAAAAACATTATATTCATGAAAACTAATAAATCCCATCCTTTCCCATCCTATAAAGATTATACGACATATCTATATATCATCAAAGCGTGTGAGAAGCACAAAGTTATAAATTGTTTGGACTTTCTTTCACTCACAGTGAGTAGTGAGGAGAATTTTCTCATTTACCGCACCATTAAACACCAAGACACCACAGGGCCAAAATTCTATTAAATTGCGTACAACTAAAAGCACATAGGCTGCTGGGTTATATTTATAAATATTGACTTTTTTCAGTAAATCATAAAACAATTTAAAACACAATATTTCACCTACACCTCAAAAATAAGTACTATGGCAGCATCTTGAAATGGTAAACTTATCTCGGTATCTTAAAATGGTATAACTAAAAAAAATATTATATTTATTTACTATGATGTTTTGATGGTAATCCAAGGTACTTCAAAAATAACAGAATTATCTTGCTAAAATAAATCAAATAAAATAATAGGGTACATTTTTTTAAGTTGACACTGTTACAGTGTAATAGCACAAATAAGTACTTTGTAATATTAATTAACCACATGTATTTCCTGTAGGGTTAGGGTTTGGTTTTAGGGTTAGTTGCTTTTAATTATGCATACTTTACTGTTATTACTATAGTAAACACATGTAACTATGTCACCTTAAAAGAAATAGTTAAAATAAATAATAAATTAAATTAATTAAATAAAATAAATAGAAAAATTAAAATAAAATAAAATAAAATAAAATAAAATAAAATAAAATAAAATAAAATAAAATAAAATAAAATAAAATAAAGCAACATATGGTATTATCAGTGTTGGGGGGTAACTACTTGCATGTAACAACTTTACATAGTATTAATACAAAATAATATAACTGTAATCCATTAGCAGTTACTGAGAAAAAAATTGTGTAATTAAATTACAGTTACTTATGTACGATTACAAAGGGGGTCACATCTGAATATTTTCCATTAACTGATTAACAGTTGAAAACATCCATTAGAAATGTAGAAAAGTAATCAGTTACATTAATAAAGTAATTATAATAGTTAAACTGCTTATAACATTTTAAATAGGGTAACCTATTATATTTCCAAAGTAACCTTCCCAGCACTGGGTATTACTGGTTATAATTTAATTAAAAAAAAAAAAAGTTTTTTTTTTGTAGGAGACAGAAAAATAAACAAACCTGGTGCCAATATCATTTAGTGCTGCCACTCGAAATGTGTACCCAACAGCAGGGCACAACCTCATTACTTTGCAGTGTCGCTGGTGTCCAACGTAATATTCACGAAAAATGCTGTTTTTCTTCCCCTGGAAAAGAAACAAGAATAAAGCAACACAGTCTATGACAAATAGGATGACAAGAACAACACAAACATCTAAAAACATGGAGAAAAGGATATGCTGTGTCAGAACAGAACACTCTTTAAATGAAAAGAAGAACAACAACAACAACAAAATTGCTGCTGGAAGCTGTGCTAATTATCACAACAACAGGAGCCGGTATTTAATTAAGGTTAAATGCAGAGGTATTCTGAATGGATTCGGTGGGGAAGAACAGCTGCCAGCATCTTCAGACACTTCTGGAGCCGCACAGCCACAGATGAGGAGTTTTAATGAACTCTTAATGAGTCAGAAAAGCTTTGGGTAAATGAAAATAACTGAAGTAGACAGACTATGGCGTAAAGCGGAACAGTCGGTTAAAGCCTCAGTCGCCACAGGACCAACATCTCATGCCATGGGGACGAGGAAAAAAACATCACAGCCAAAGAAGGAAGGCAAATAATAGAGAGGAAATGAGAAAGAAAGAAAACTCAGCTGAATAATACGAGTAGATGGCACACACAGGATATAACCAAATTTATTTAGAGAGGTGATACATACCTCATCCCATTCTAGAACATAATTGGTGATTTTTGAGCCGTTGTCCGCAGGGGGCTGAAATTAAAATAAGAAATTACAAAAAAAAAAAAAAAAAAATCATATATACACTTCCTAACAAAAAAAAGGTTGCTGTTATTAAGTTTTTTTTTATGTTTTTGAAAGAAGTCTTTTATGCTCACCAATGCTGCATTTATTTTAGTATAAACAGTAATACTGTAAAATATTGTTACAATTTAAAACAGCTGTTTTCTATTTGAATATATTTTAAAATGCAACATTAAAAATGAATGAAAAATGTTATACTTCCTTGCTCAATAAAAGTATTAATTTCTTTTTTTTTTAATCCCTCAGCCTATATATATATAAATGTAAATCCATCATTACTATCAACACTAAGCAAAAATTTATATTTTTATAATTAATTATTTTACAATGTGTGACTACTGCCAGGAGGTGATGCATTACAATGATTTTACTACAGTTAAGGTTTTTTTCTTGGCATGAAGAAATGTGTAATGTTCAGTTAGTAATTCCATTAATTATTAATAAGTCACCATAAACTAATTTTACTAAACTATATTACTAAGTAATACAGTTTGACCCTAAGATATATGAATGGTTGTAGAAACTCTGCACAATAATACAAAATTCAATACAATTATGTCATACATACCTTCCACTGTAATGTGAGGGAGCTCTTGGTGCGATGGGACAGTCTGGGGGGTAGAGGGGTATCAGGAGGGTCACTGTGGGTAGTGAAGGCCCTCGCATCCGAACTCGGACCCTTTACTGAGTTACACACTGTGCTTACTCTGTAAGACACACATGGTGAGAATTTCCCAATTAGTAGTTCAAGAATATTTCAGAAAATCTGCTGTTGTCATTTGAAATGAATCATTTAGCAATACCAATGTATTTGAATGCTGTATCCACTGTAGTTACAAGAAGAACACTCTGTACCAGTACTGTGCTGTTTAATGTAAGTGTTCAAATGCAAAAAATGCTCATATTTAAGTTCAAATCTTTAATATCTTTAACAGGATATCAGGGCATTCATCTCTCTTCAGCACTCAAATGAAATTCAAAGTGGTCAGCTAATGGAGCGCTACACCTCATTTGTGAGTCGCTTTGGTTAAAAGTGTGTGCTAAATGAATAAATGCAAATGTGAAACTGCTCTCACCTGACGTGATAGTCTGTGGCTGGTCTGAGGTCATTGAGGGTGTACTGGAGCTCCTCACCACTGAAACAGAGACAGACTGAGAGTGAAAGTCTGTTTGTGGTAGTAGATGGGTGAAGCATTCTTTAAAACCTCCTTCAGTTTTCCAATCAATTCATAATAGCCTGTATGCTTTGCTCCAGGGACCAAAAAAAATAAATAAGGCAAAGCTGCAGACTTACATGAGGATTTTTTCTTAACCGCATGGGGAAGAATGTTATGTAACTATACTAATGAATGAAAACAAATAGCTTCAGTGATTCAGAACACATGCATCAATAAAATTATGCATCTAAAAAGTGTCCCTTACCTATACACAACCTTGTATTTCCCGTCTCTGCCCTTGTCCTTGAGCTGGAGCTCGTAACCACAGGAAGGGACCCGTCCAGATGATCCCGATACAGAAACAGACGTCCATGACACAAGCGCGGAGCGGGACTGTACGTTAGACACCTGAGGGCCCAAAATACAGACAGATTAAAGTTTTATTACAAAACATAACTGCCTGAAATTTTACTTCCAAATCCAAAAGTAAAAATAAAAAAATACAAATAATAATAATATATATAATACATATAATAATTTACGCAATATATTTTTTGCAAATTGTATTTGCAATACAATAATGTTTTTTATTAATATTGCTGAAAATATTTCAAGATTTATTTATTTATTTTTAATTAGCATATGTATAAAAGGCTGTACAACAAGAATGACAGTCCAAAACAATTTGCAGATAAGAGTCTGGGAGAAGACTAAAAGTTCAAAATAAAGTAAGACACCTGAAAGGCAGGCCCATTTGAATTGCAATTCCCAGTTATTTATGATGTCTGGTACATCAATAAATCTAGGCTGCTGTAAATAGTACTTAATTCGGGTGCCAAGGCTACTGCAGGTTCGTCTTCAGTGAATGAAGCATCAGTCAGAGCACCCTGCAGCTGACGTCCTCCACAGTTGCTCATTCACAAAACAAAAACATCTGTGTCTGAAGAGGCTTCGGTCACAGCAGACCAGACTATTTATCTGACACTTGCTGTTTTGCATTCAAACCAAGCGATTTTGTATTAGTAAAGAATGAAAGCTAGAGCTATAAGGAGTATCTTCACAAACATCTAAGCGTCGGCTGCATTAGTAAAACGTTACAGGAACTGATCATGACGAAAGACACTGAAAAATGCTTCATTTATGAAACTGTAATGCCACAGCACCAATCAGGAAAGCAGAAACAGTTTCTTGTGTAGAATAAAAATTAGATTTTTTAGGGTGAGATAACAGAAAGAAGCACAAAAAAGCAGGAAAACTTGTTATCATCTTGATAATACACACAAAAAAGAGACTTAAATGGTAATAAAGTCTATGTTCAGTTACTCGATCTATGCGAAATACATAATATAAAATACATTAAAATAAATACATATCTAAAAATGTAATAATATATTATCTCAAAAATATTCAATAATAATAAAAATGTTTATATAATATAATATAATACAATATAATAATTCTCTTAAAAGATATATTCAAAAATACTTGATATCAGACATTCTCAGTGAAAAACATTACCAGGTCTCGGAGACCTCAAATATAAAACATTTTCTTTTTAACATTACATTCTCTGCTGTACTCATTGTAGTGGCACACTCCTGTCAGTTGTTTACTTCAATTTGCTTTATTATATTTTCTATAGTGCATTTCTGAAGGGGTCGACCTGACCTTGAACAGAAACAACATTACTATATTGAAGAAAGAGTGTGTGTCTACTTTGTGATAGAACAGAGGGTGAAAAGTTCAAAGTGTATTTGCTGGTATCTGATTAGGTCAGAGGAACATGACAATTAAAGGCAATTGTGACTATTATCTTTACACAAAAAGGGGGTTAATATAACGAAATGTACTGGATAGCAAAACATTAACCCATATGGCATCTACACCAATGATGTCAGACCTTATATCAGAATTAACTGCACTTTTCTGAGCCATTTTGGATATTATTTATATGCCATCAGTTTTCACAATTCATCACAAATATGAACATGTTTCAGTTACATCTGTAAACCAGAACAAATACCACATCTAAAGCAATCTAATGATGATATATTTTCAATATATATTCTTTGATAATCAATGTATTCTATATATTCTTTTTTGGTCTCCTGTATATTAATATCACATTTTAAAAGCATATATGACATGCGTTCCCACTCAAAGAAAGGGACAAAGATTATGAAAGATTATGCAGCAGAGATGAGAAAAACATACTGATGTGACCAATCAATGAACCATTAAGCCATTCATTAACAGCTGCTGCCCCCTCGTGAACGAAAATGGAAATGCTTCATTCTGACCATCTCTAAACAATTACAATCCTCATGTCTCAGGAGTCCTTATGTGGTTGCTAAGTGCAGAGTGGGTTTTACACATTATTATGAGGTTTCTAGGGTGTTCTGGATGGTTGCTATATATTATCCAACACACCTATTATAAAGCACACATCCTTTAAAAAAAAATATCCTTTAAAAAAAAAAAAAAAATGTTTCTACACTACTCATACATTATACTGTATGTGTGTGAATTTGCATTGCTTTGATCATTCTCTGTAGATCCCATCATTTCGCATGCCACGATTGGTCAATTATGTATAATAACTGCACGCATTACCTTTCACAAATATGTAAAAAGGGATGTATGGTCACCCTACTCTTTGATAATCTTATCTAATCCCTAGACTCAAGTCAAGTTTATATGATTTCCCTAACCAATTTTATCGTCCACCATGCAAAAATCCCACATCTGTTTAGAGAGGAAACAATAACTCTCCTTAACAAGCACGTGGGATCTGAGGTGTCATTTAAACAATGTTTTAAATAGTTTAAAACTTAGCGTTTGGTGTTTGTTTATATCCCTTATGCAAAAAAAAAAAAAGTAATGTAATGCTTTCGAAAAATTCTAGAATATTTATAGTGGAGCAATAGTCCTGCAGGAAAAATAAAACAATAACTGGCAACACTGGTGGGTTTTGATTCACTGAACCGTCTGCAGAAACGAGATTTGTGAGATGACATGATTTAAAATCACTCACCTGCGGCTTGTCCATTCCTGATGGCACAGCCTGAACTCGTCTTGTGTCCACATCATGATCTGCACAGAAAACACATTAAATGTAGCCATCCGTCTCCTATCTGTCATAAATCAGAGTGTGTATGTGTCTGTAACATCCTCATGCTTATTTGCAAAGAGAAAAAAAAATACACAGAACATAAATTCAGTATCACCAGACAGAGAAACAGATCAGAGGCAATAGAGACATCTTGATGGATGGGGCTGTCGGATTGGGCCTGAGCCGGGTCGGAAAATGTCTGTCGGGGAGTGAGGTTCATAGGTCTGGCTCTTATGGGGCCCGAGGGGCTCCTGCAATGAGTCATCACTGCGATGAAGTCATGGCAACATCACCCCTCACTGACCTCCATGGTTTTCCCCCAATAAGATGTTGTTGGGATTGAGAGACAGAGGATGTTTTCAGTAGATTCTTTATTTTATTAGAGGAAGAGGGAAAAGAGTGGAAAAATTAGAGATTCCACTCCATGTATGGATTAAAAACAGGTCAAAGGGATCTTGAATTACTCATTGGATTCAAAGGAGTCCCGACAGTGTTGGAAAACAATTTTGAGAAGTAAAGTGATTTTACAAACTACATTTCAGCAGAAAACTGAGAAACGTCGCTAATTTTTGTAATACAGTACTTCACATGTTTAAATTATGAGTAGTTTGTTGACAAGCCACAGCAAAGTCCTGAACACTGCCGGAGACTGAAGACCAAGTCTAAACGTCTGATGTCATGCATTTCACCCAGATCTGAGCATCTTCTCAGACATTCTCCACAGGAACAGCTCGTCTTCTCGTCTCTTGATTTAATTTGCCGTGCCTTTTCCCTGTGCATTTTAACACGGACCAGACTTGTGCTGTCACTTCAGACAGGAAGAGATCTGTGTCTCATTATGCACCGTGGTTTCACCACAGACAGATTACAGACACACACACACACACACACTCTCTCTCTCTCTGTAACACACACAGACACAGAGGCATGGGAACCAAAGGTTCACAAGAACAAAGACCAGGGTAAGATAAGACATTAAAGAACAAAGAGGAAAACAGCGAGCCGTTTTCACAGGGAAGATGAAAGAAAAGGAAAGGATGATACAGAGAATTCTGGAATCTACTGCATCTCATGCAACATGTGTTCCACATTCATCCACCATCTGATCCCAGTACAGCTACATCCCTTATTGGAATAATTGGCTATTTGGAATTCTTTAAGCTTACTGTATAGTATACTATATACTTGAAATAAATACTGTGCACTCAGATTGGTGATCAAGAACTGATTCTTCCTTACAGCTAAATGGATGCTGCAGTGAAGATAATGAGAAAGGCTGAGCAACGCAAAATAAAACTAAAAAAGACATACAACCATATAGCATAACCAGCATAGTATGATTCAACAAATTTTTAAATCAGTCAGAAAATTTAGTTAAAGCCTAAACATGAATTGTTATAGTATCTTTATCTATTAAAACAACAGTTAAAGATAAACATTTAGAGTTTTGTTGTAATAAATGACACTAAATAAAAATAAGAATCATTTCAATATTTTTCAATTATTTTAATATTTTTAAAAATGACACATTTAGGAAATAAATCTATATTTTTATTAATTATTATTGATTAATTAAGTTCTGACCTTTAAGTTTTATCAAATAAGCCAAGAATTAAATTTATAAATAATTATATAAATGAGGAAAAAATATATTTTTTGGAGAAACGCATATGGTAAAATAATTTGGTGCTCAAGTAACATTTTTTATTATTAACAGTGTTGGGAACAGTTGTGCTTCTTAATATTTTTGTGGAAACTGTGATTTTTATTTTTATTTTTTTGCAGGATTCATTGATGAATCGTTGATATTAACAGCATTTATTAGAAACAGAAATACTACTGACCCCAAACATTCGAACGGTCCTGCACACAACTATATACTCCAGCAGCAGCAGTAATAGCACTTTTAGTATGCTATTCCCAGCCTATTTCATTCAAGCGACTGACTGTATTCCACCAGTAGTGGGCGCTCTTCTACATTCACACTCGCACTATTTACTGTTTATTCAATGTGCATGTGTGTCACACTAAGAGTAAGCGCTGACACTGATATAACAGCTCAAAAACAAAGGCTTAGAGGTAAGGACCCATAAAGCTTCATGGAAATGAGACTTTAAAGTCAACATAAGTGGACAAGATTGTTGACTCATCTCAACAGAGACTGCTTTTATTTAAGTCCAGCTGACACTGGAAGTATCCTTTGTTTTTGCTCTCAGCTGTATGAAAATATGACAAAATCAGCAAGATGTCTCTTAAATTAGAGGAGTTTTAAATTGGACTTAGCTCACCCTGTGGCTCGGTGTCTGAGTGTTTGGGGCTTCCTCTGGCTCTTCGATCTGGCCTTTTGTTGCCAGGGCTTCCTCCTCCTCCTCCTCCTCCTCCAGGGCTGCTGTGGCTCTTGCCGTAGCCGTTAGCGGTGGTGGTGCAGGCCGTGGTGTTCTTGTAGCTGTTGGACAGCGGGCTGGTGACCTGACTTAGACTTGTACGCTCCACCGGCTGTTTGAGCTTCTTGGGTGGAGGTTTACAGTACTCCTCATGACCCATGAAAGTGGAGATGTTATACAGCGGGATGATCTCTGAGATAAGGCAAAGATTGCAATTACACTATAGAAAGCAGAAAGCAAATGCGTTGCATACACATGAGCACAAAAATGTTAAATAAAGCAACATAATATTTATGTAAAACATAATTACTGGTATACTTTATACTGTTTTTTCAAATTAAGTTTACAAAATTCAATACACAATTTATATTCTAGTCTACAAAAGTGTTTTAAGCAGCGTTGTGTATACATAAGCACAATGATGTTAAATAAATCAAAACTCTTAATATATTACTTAAACGATTTTAGCTTAATTTTCTTAAAATTAAGCTAAGCTTTCTTAATGTTTTTTTAAAAAAACAAAATATTTTAAAATATTTAAAATATATTTTAATAAAAAAGTAAAAATGTTATAATATGTAAACAATATGTAATATGTAAAAAAGTCTTAAATGTTATAATATATAAAAATATGTAATATGTAAAAAAAGTCTTAAATGTTATAATATAAAAAATATGTAATATGTAAAAAAAGTCTTAAATGTTATAATATAAAAAATATGTAATATGTAAAAAAAGTCTTAAATGTTATAATATATATAAAAAATATGTAATATGTAAAAAAAAGTCTTAAATGTTATAATATATAAAATGTAGTATATTTTTTATTCACTACACAATTTTTATTTGTCCACAAATCTAATTTTGTGCAGCAATGTGCATAAATATGATTTAAAATGTTAGTACAACAAAGAAATTCATATATGAAAAATGATTTCATATAATAATATATTTCATATTCAGTATACACGACGACAAAAATGTCAAATAAATCAAATTACATTTATATAAATAACATTATAAAATACATTATATATTTAATATTAATAACATTTTATATTCAACATACAATTTATATTTGTCCACAAAAGAAATTTTATTCAGCACTGTATATGTGAGCACACAAATGCAAATAAATGAAAACTAAAAGCAATTCACAGATTTTAGATATATATTTTTCTATTCTAAAAAAATAATTTTGTGTTGCATTTGTATACACATATGACCACATGAGACTTAAACAAAAATGCAATTATAGTACAAGTTCAATAAAATTGTTTATTAAAAAAATGCGTGTTGTACATTAAAATATTTTACAAAAAAATTCTCTCTCTGTCTCTCTCTCTATATATATATAAAATGTCATATTTAGTTTAAAATGTATATTAGTCTACAAAATGGATTTCATTCATTTAAGAATAAGAAAATAGTTTCTTAAAATTAAATATTCATTCAAGCATGTCCCAACTTTTCACTGGTAATGAATGTTCAGACTGGTTGTGTTGTGTTTTCATAGCTTTGTGTGGTATTTCGTTTTCATGTTAAGCTTGGTTAGGACAGTGTTATGATTCAGTACAAAGAGACGGTTGCCCATCCTCACTGAAGTATGTGTTTAAATAAGTGAATAAGACTAGGACCTTTAGTCTACAGTGGACCATGAAGCTTACCTTCCGGGTAGATGGGTGGCAGTCGGTGCTGATAGAACTGGTGTGGGGGCACATCACCGGGGCTGACTGGGGGATAATATGACGTATGAGAAGCCGGAATAAAGTGTGGGTGCGTCAGGTATGGCGGGTGAATGTGGTGGCTCGGGGACAGAGCCGGAGAGTAACTCGGAGGGTAACATTCAGAATGAGGCATGACCACAACCCTCCGCAAGCCTGTGTTGTCCTCCAGAACCTGAAAATACAAACATCCACAGACGTCAAGCCAAACAATTCCCAACCTCACAGGCCCTCTGATGTCAGCCATTAGTGCCCCACCCGACAAACAACACCGGATCTAATGTGCCAGCAGTTACGAGACAACCACAGATATTCAGTGCCACTTTAAACAAAGGCAAGGAATGCAAAAGTAAACAAGGACTTCTAAAGGAATAGCTATCAAGTACATTCCACTGGAGGAATGCATGCATGGAAGATGCTTACAGGAATCACAGATCTGCTCGTACAGTTCACATGGGAGAATCAACTCACTGTCCCACGCTGACCAGCTTGGTCACCCAAGGTTAGAGGGTGAGGTTACTGACGACAGCAGAAAACTGTTTTTTACCGAAAATGCTTTTACTGCAGGAAAACCAATATGTTCTTGGTTCAAGCAGAGAGCTATTAAAACACTTACACAGCATGTACCTTCAAGCCCTCCTGGGAAGTTCATATTTTCTAGTTCGTAACTGATGTAATGTACATTTAAGTGATTGAAGATGCAGTGATGAGGGGTGTTTTCTGGCAAACAGTAAACAAAAATGTTTACAAAGTGTTAACGCAATATTTATAATTAAAAATGATGGCCAATACCAATTAGCTTTTCCATTTTAAACCAGAGGGAAACCTTTGTCCAGAGATAAATACTGACATGTGGGGAAAACAAGCACAAATGTATATTTGAGTTTGCATATTCTGGCACGTGCAAAGACAGATTGTGTCAAATGTTCATTTGTGCTCATAAAATAAGCAAAAAATAAATAAAAAAATAAAAAATAAATAAAAATAAAAATAAAAAACATCACAGTGATTTCAGGAGAATCAACAACTGCTCACATCAATAAATTCATTTTTTAAATAATTTGATCAAGTTTAGTTCTAACTGTTGATGTGAAATTGTTCATATGTAAATTAAAGTATTAAGTAGTATTTTTTAAATCAAATGTTAATTTTATTAATTAATCTCAGAGGTCTACAAACTCCATTTCTGGATTTATTCACTAACATTAAAAATAAATCTAAAATTATAATGTCAAGACACTGTGAAACTATGATTCTATACAACTCAAGCATATCTGGACAGGTAATTAACTCATTAATTGTATCAAGGTATGGCACATTATTATTTATTAGGTAATGTGTTTAAATACAATGAAAAAAATTGGGATCAGTAAGGTTTTTTTATTTTTTTGAAAGTAAATAATACATTTATGGAGCATAGATGCATTCAATTTATCAAAAGTGAAAGTTAAGGCCCTTATAATAACTTAATCCTGAAAAACTTTTATTTTAGAGTTTTTTGAAATTACAATAATTTTTAATTTGTAATAATATTTTACAATATTAATGTTTTTATTGGTGAGAAAAGATGTCTTTAATTAGCATAAATAAGTCTTTAAAAAAAATCTAACAAAAAAAAAAAAAAAAAAAAAAAAAAAAAAACTGACCACAAACTTTTGAATGATATTGTATGTTGACTGTACATTTAGTTCATATGAATTTTATGTAGAGATTAAAAACTGCCACTTATGAGGTCCCATGCTTGTGCAATAAAACGTAATTTCCCATCATTTTCTGAGGCAACAGAGCAACAATTACACACATAATGAGCATTATCATCACTTCATTTTGATGCACTTGTGCTAAAACGCTTCCATCTTGTTGGGAAGTTCAAAGAGAGAAAGTGGTGTGCGGGTCCTGCCCTTCACATTCGGGTGGAATGCGCTAATGAATCATATTTACATGAGTGACCTTTGTGCCATTATAACCCTCCCACTGATTTATTACACCCACAACTCAAACCTTTTTTCCTGCCCTCTCTGCAAGAGTTTTTGACCTTTCTACTGAAATGTCACTGCTGCCGACCTTTAGCAAACTCTGGCCTGACACCATTCCGTTAAGATGAACAACTTGGAATTTTGTGCCTGTTGTTCAGTTGTTTGTTTGGCTGCTGCATACTAGAATCACACTTTGTAAACGTGTTTCCAAGAAAGGGATATTCGCCTATGAGGGGTGAAATCACATCCTCATTGTGCGAGAGAGGTTTCGCCACCCCGACGCATGGCCCTGACCCATTCCTGCCGGTTACCTGGGAGACGTAGCCAGGAGGAACGTGGATTGGTGGAATGGAACCGTTCGGTGACATCATGGGAACTTCAGCAGGCCCTGAGGCAGAAAAAAAAAAAACCTGTCAATCAAACAGTAACACAATGCTGACTCCGCCCCCTCATTCCATCACGTAATGCAAGCCTAAGCAAAGAAAATTCCAGGGGCTACGAGAAAACAGCAGAAAAACATGAATGCATTGGTAATAAGACACGTATATGCTTAAGAGATGGTATTACACAAGTTAATCGCAAAGCTACCGATTGCATTCTCTTCATTGCATTCTATTCAAGCGATATATACTATATACATAGGAAATCTCAACTGCGCAATTGTTTACAAATTATCACCCAAAGCAGCAACATATTTAAAGGATATAGTACATCCACACACACCATAAAACACAATACAAATTACCAACACTTAAAACCGTCACAAAATGTATATATATATATATATATATATATATATATAATATATATATACACACACTATACAGCACATTTCAACTGCTCAATTCTTTAGATCGTCACAAAATGTATACCATATTATTGTACAGCTTTAAAGTTTGATAAGCACACTGTACGAATAACTAATTTTAACTGTAAAAATGCTACAGTAAAAACTGATAACTGTTAACCGTGAGTTCCCTTACTATATACAAGGAAAAACTAATAGATCTAACCTTACATTTCATGTAATTTTACACTTAAAGTGGAAAATAAAAATATTGCACATCATATTGAAAATAACACCCAAAAAAAATCCCACATTAAATCTCACATTTTATAAAATAATTGTTTAAATGACTGAGCTTCTTAATAATGTTTGTTATTGGTTATGTATATTAGGGCTTTGTCACAGCTCATGTTGTTTAAAACATGTTTATTTGATTATTTTAGTGCGAGTTGATTGGTAATTCAATGGTGTTTTGCATTTGTGCGCATGACACTGTGCACCTTCTACATATTAGTATTTACCTCAGTTTGTGGAAAAGCTACTTGTGATGAACTTTGAATCATCATGTGGCTTACTTTTTACTTTTTATTTTTGGTAATCAGCAGAAAATGACTGTTACACCGTGTACTAACTACACGCGACGCTACAAGATTTCTGCGACAAGCAGTTTGGGTGTCCACACCAGACGCGACGCGACACCGTGACAGAATCAATCAAATATCATAGCCAATCAGAAGAGTGTGTGGGCGGAGTCTCTCTGGAAGCGCTCTGCACTCGCATCAAAATGGATAAGTTTGTAATCTAATATAAATATTAAACCTTTTTAACATTAAATGAACATACTGAGGGACTGATAGCATCTTTGTTATGGAACACGCTTGTTGGTTCGCATTGTTTTAACGTACATCTTTGCTGTAATGTATTTTCAAGATCTGAGGTAAACTATCTGTGGTTGCTTTCAGTATGGCTATAAGGCCACACAATATGATATTTTAACTTACAATAGACATGTTTAATTTGAAAAAATGCACATAATCACCTGAGAATTATCTACAGTCGTATAGTTTGTATGTTGTTGTTCCAGCCACAACATTGCAGAAATAGAAACCCTTTCTAAAATAGCAGTCACAGGTAGTTAGGACAAAAACTCCAATTAACATGGAAAAGATAACTTTTATTCTATGTCACGTGTAGTTAGGACACGGTGTTAGATTTTACATTTAAAATGTCATTTTTTTGTAAATTACAGATTTAAACTGTAAAATTTTACCATTTATTTTGTAAATATGTTTACATTTTCACTGTATTTTTACAGAATTATTCTGAGAAATACAACTGCCAGTATTTTTCTGAAAAAATTACAGGATTTAGATTTTTTTAACAGCGTACAACTTCACTCGCACTTCCATTCACACATACAATCACGTAAAGTGATATATACCATCATACACCAAATCTCTGCTGCTTGGTTGTTTATTTCGTCACAAAATGTATATATATGCATATGTTAGTATATATACATTTTGTGTACACTAATGGCATGAAGATTTTAAGATATTATAAACACTGACAGTATGATTTTCTGTAGAGCTTTTTAAAACATTTGAAAAAACTTTTGAAACAATGTGTACTGTGAAATGCACTATACAAATAAAAGCGGCTTGACTTGATTTTTGACCCACCATCCTGCAGGCCTATATTTTGTACCATGACACTGGGTTAAACAAACAGTTTAAGGCATTGTTTATGGCTTCACCACAGTCAACGCGGTAGAAATAGAGCCATCAGGACCAACTGGTGCGGCGCAGGAAGAAAGGGCCACCGCCAGCACACAGACCCTCTCTGTTATGGCTCTCATGAGAGGCTGGTGAATGAAACCCCTCCACCCATCACACCAGCTGATTGTTGTCAGAACATAAAGCTCAGAGATGCAACTCAAACGAGGACCCTCATCCGGGGCTCGTGTAGCTGAGGGCCACCAGCTGTTTTAGACATCGGCATCTCCTCTAGACACTGCAGGAACCGTGGCGTGACAGCCTCCGGCGCAGTAAATCACCAAATCACACTGATGAATTTTACAGTTCCTCCTCGCTTTCTCCCCCATCAGTCAATACCAGGGTCAGTATCTCCAGCTAGCCGTTACTGGGTTTGAATAAGACCCTGTTTGTACTTGTATTGAAGGGGCTTCACAGACGTTTCTTGAGCGGCGGGGACAGGGGAGGGGTGTGTGTACACAGCGATGTGTGTGGGTCCTTTCACCGGGACGTGAGTGTATACGCATGGCAACTTAAAATAACCTTTTCACAGAGCAACGTGTACAGAGCACAACAAAATCCATTGAGATTGTCCCGTATGTGTTTGGAAAGGGTCTCGCGCAGGTATGCAGGGCTCTCTCGCCCCCCCCTCTCTCGTTCCTGTGAAAGTGGAGGAGCTGAGTTTGAGGTTTGGGGGGAGCTTTGAGATGACTGAGTGACAGGATTGTATCACAGGCTCTTAATATGAAGGGCCCTTTCATCCTTGACCCACAAAGAGAGAGAGAGCATGAGAGAAAAGGATAGAAAGAAGAGAGAGAGAATTCTACAAACATTCCTCTACCTCGATTGAAGGGGTTGAAGGGATGGATGGCGTGAAGGCTAATGAAAAGAAAAACGGGTCTAAAAAAAAAAAAAACAATATTTACTACTACTACAAAAAAAAACAAACAAATAAAACAAAAAAAATTAATAATATTATTATTATTATTAACTAAATATATTAAAAATTTAAATAAAACTATAAAAAATTCAAATAAAGCTGAAATAAAATAAAGCTAAAATAAAATAAATCTGAAATAAAATAAAAAAAAAGCTAAAATAAAATAAAATGAGAAATGTCACCTTGGCAACTAACTAAAATAAAAACAAAAAAAATAAAAATATACATATAATGAGCTAAATATAAAGATTTTTTTTTAAATACAACAAATCACTAAAAGTGAAACTAAAATTACAATTAAAAATTAAAATGAAAACCAAAAAACGTATTATATATTACTAAAATAATAGAGTAATAACATAAAATTTTAATAAGAAAATTCCCCAAATGAGGATAATTCAAAGACATTAAATAATTGTGGTGGACTTGTAGAGCACTGAAGAGACACATGTAAATATATGCAGATAAATATATTGTTTGTTTTATCACCATATCACTTACATAACTGGGTTACAGTCCTAAGCTTTCATTTACCAATAGAGCCTGTCTGTGGTAAGGATGTTAGGATAAAAATAAATTGGGAAAATAATTACAATGTTCCCACATCACCCATATATATTTACAATAAATTAAGACCTCATAAAATGACAGACCTCATTTCTAACTATCTGAAGAAAATATGTGAGTGATGCAAACCCAGCACTGTGATGCTAGGGCAGGGGTTTCCAAACTCGGTCCTGGAGGGCCACCATCCTAAAGAGTTTAGCTCCCACTTGCCTCAACACACCTGCTTGGACGTTTCTAGTTTAGCTAGTAAGACCTTAATTAGCTGCCTCAGGTGTGTTTAATTGGGTTTAGAGCAAAACTCTGCAGGACAGTGGCCCTCCAGGAGCAGGATTGGACTCCCCTGTGCTGGGTTGTCATGAGAGAGTGCTATAATGCCGCATTAAGCATGGAAGCTTAATGGCTTTTAGTAAAAAGAGCCAAACCTAAAGTCTCTATGATTCTGGTCCATTAGAATTTTTTTGTCCATTTATCATCCGCTAAGCAGAAGCAATGTTTGAAGAGCAGCAAGAGAGATGGACTTTCTTGGTAAAACTGCTGGATTGCCAAGCTTCTGAGGAGGCTGTCGAGGCAGAGAGCCTCTTCAGCAGAACAAACCCCTCTTTGTGCTTCAGAGAGAAGCTCTCTCCCCCACTGCAGGGCCTGCTGGGTACTTCATAAAGTCCACTCAGTCCTGCTGGGGGCCGCTGACACATCAGCAAAGTGTGTGCGAGTGCACGTCCTCATGCGTGTGGGTTTTTTTGCTTTTACTCCAGATAAACTCTCGAGGAAAAGCTGCCAAATGGCATTTTCCATTTCGTTCTTTTTAGAGAAGCTGTGATTGAGAGTGCGTACATGTACATATACATAGATTGCAGAGGAGCAAAATGGAATTTCAGTCTTCCACAAACTATCAGTTCCTAAGCAAGATCCACTAATTCACTTCAGAGGGCTAGCTTGGCCAGACAGGGAGACGACAAGCAGAAAAGAGCAAAAGAAAGGGATGTTTCTGGAAAGAATGTCTTACATCAATCTAAGGGACACTGGGCAAAGAAAGGGAAGTGCTTTTTCTGCAATGGTTTGCAAATCTGATCTGTGTTTTTGAGCAAGCGAGCGAGTTTGGGAGGGTGTGTGTGTGTGTGTGTGTGTGTGCGCGTGAAGGACGCTGTAGGAGAGAAAAATCACAGTTGAGATCACCTTAACATCTATGTTTCTCTTAGACAACAATAAAAATACATGAATAGCAGATGGAGTCTTTTAATGAGGTCTTTTGCTCCTCAATCTCAGAAAACAACCCTGCTGTTCCTCAGAAGAGATTTCAAAACTCTTAAACTACTCAGATTATGACACCTTATAAAAAAAAAAAATCCCTAAAAAAATATTAATAATAACAAATATGAATACATTAAATAATACATTTCAAATAATTAAAACAATGTCAATTTAAAAGAATAAAATAATTAATAAATACTAATACAATTCTCAATAAATAATCAAATAAAGTAAAACAAAAATTATATACAATAAAAAAACAATTAAAATAAAGCTGAAATAAAATCAAATATAAATTTTGGATGAAAATGTAAACTTAAAAAAATTTAATGAAAATGAGAAATGTTGCTTTGGCAAATAAATAAAATGAAAACTTTATTTTAACTTTAGGTAAAAGTTGAAAATGTATAAAATTATATATTGTAAGCTAAACAAGGATATTTTTTAAAGAAAATACAACAAATCACTAAAATCTAAACTCAAATTTAAATAAAAACTGAAAATAAAAAAAAACTCATTACAAATATTATATATTATTAAAATAATAGATTAAATTTTATGAGAAAATTCCCCAAAATGAAGATAATATTTATTATAAATATGAATAAATCAAATAATAAAAATCAAATACCTTAAATAATGATATATTGATATATAATAAATATTAATAAATACAATTATTAATAAAATAAAGTAAAATAAAAATTTAAAAGGCACTGGTAAAAAATATTTAAATTAAGAAAAATCATGCATTAAAAAAAAAAATTCTAAATAATTAATCTATGCTCTCCATGTGTTTTTTATAGTTCTGCAGCTGCACTTTGTCAAATCCTAAAAAAATATTAATTTATATGTGAATACATAAAATAATAAAAAAATCAAATCATTAAAAATGTAAATGTTAAAAAAATTAACTAATTAACTATCAACAAATAAAATTATTAATAAATCATAAAATAAAGTAAAATCTAAAAATCTAAATCAAAAAATTAAAAATAATATTATCTCTGTAGTCACACTTTGTCAAGAATTGCACAAACAAGTTGTGAAGCAAGGGAGAAAACATTGATATTTCAGCAGTGAATGTGTGTAAGGCCAGTGCAAAACTTGGGTATTTTAGATGGTTGCTAGGGTGTTGCTAGGGTTGTGGCTCTAGGTCAAAAGACCCTGACTTTAAAGTGACAGTCAACCCAAAAAATGAAAATTCTATCATTATTTACTCATCCTCATGCCATTGTCAACTTGAATGACTTTATTTCTTCTGCAGACCACTAAAGAAGATATTTTGAAGAAAGTTGGTTCTGTTTCCCATTGACTTGTATATAGACAAAAAACAAACAAACAAACAAACAATGGAAGTCAATGGGAACCAAAACGGTTTGGTAACATTCTCATAACATCTAATCGTCACAGAGTTTGGAATGACAAGAGGGAGAGTAAATGGCATACTTTATGATATTCTGGGCCTCAATATAAATCTAGCAGATTTTATGGCAGTTTTTTTTTTCATCACCACCAATACAGGATAAAAATTCTTAGTTTAAACGCTTCCAAAAAGGTGGTTCAGAACACATCCCAAACCCAAAAATAATACCAACAGAGATCTCCTGAGCTGTTGAGCAAAATTCGAGCACATAAAAAAAAAAATACCCATATGAAGAGCACAGCATTCAGCTGCACCATACCAATTCATCTTCAGAAACGAGAGAAAAACATCCAAAGGTTGGACAAACGTTGAAAGACACACTATAATGTGACCCATCCATCAGAATTTCTTCTGTTTTTCCTTTCAACCAGATGAAACAGCAGAATTCCAGACCTGCAGTCAATCTGATTATGTATATAGGAGATGGTAATTTTCTCTGAAGAGGGTTTGTGTGTCTCTCAGTACATGCAGTGTGTGTGAGTGTGTGATTTCATGTTTCTGTGATTGCATGGCCCATTGTTCTTGCTGTAAACACTATCTGTCTCTCTCCGTCCAACAAGGAAAATTCGCAGCCCAGGGAGTCAAAGTGTTTATCCAACAGACGCTCTGATCAAGTAGACGTATTTGTGTTTCGCAGACCCTGGAGGCATTCAATTATTTCCCTACACACAATCTATCCTAATTCAGGCACCATTATATAGTCCCCTAGCTAAACTCCGAAAAAAAGGCATCTTGAGGCATAATCATAACAAAATATAATGCAAAGGTCATTTAGTTGTAACTCACCTCTGGTGAACTCCAAACACTGTTAAATATTAGACAGTAGAGCTATGCTTCCCTCTCTGCATTTACACAGGCTCGAATCACAGGGTGAGATGTATACCTGTCTCAAATATTTACTATAAAAAGTTTGTATTCGCATTAATGAAAGTTATTGCAGTATTCTTGGCCGACTGCCTTGAGACACACTCTTTCGGACAGGAGGAGAAACACATTTTATTAAAGGTCCAAATACAAGTCCCACAGGTAGAGATCTCAGTCAGAAATGCTGGTTCGGACCTGTGAAATCCCTTTCACACTTAATTAATACAATTTATTTACACAAATAGAGACATTTGTATGTTCTTAAACATTTGTTTCAAGCTCACACACTCAACTCTTTCTTGGTATTCATTTTTAACTTATGGTGCTCCGGATCATCTGATGTAAAACTGATTTCATCTGCACAAGTCTGAACCGCATAACTGACTGAAAGTTCATAAAACTAAAGAAAAAGATAAATATTGTGATCTGCGGCAATTGCTGATGGACTGATACATTGGTAAAAGTCAGACTAATTCATTTACTGATTTATTCTGCTATCCGGCAACAGACAAACTGTTATATTTTGCTTGTTTAACAGTAAATAACTAATAAAATATACCATATTTTATATAAAAAACATGGTTGATTTCAAACATTATACTGAGTGCTGGCAATAAATAAATATATAAATAAATAAATATATTTCAAAATTTACAATATATTTTATAATATATAAACAGTTTTTATGGTTTAAATAAATTTGTTATGTTTTACTGAAATGTGAAAAGAAATAGAAAAAAATAAATGAATTTAAAATTGCCACTATATATATATATATATATATATATATATATATATATAAACTGACATTAAAAAATGTTTCACTAAAATGTAACCACTGGCAGAAAAATAAGATAAAATATTTAATGTTTTAAATAAATAAAAACATTATAAATAATTTCAAATGTTTTACTGAAATGCAAGTGCTAGAAAAAAATAAAGAAATAAAATAAATTCAAAATTGACTTTCAATTTTTTTTTTTAATTGACATTATTAAAAATGGTTTACTAATGTTTTACTGAAATGCAAGTGCTAGAAAGAAAGAAATAACTTTTTTTTTTTACATATTTTTAAAGTAAATTTTTTATTTTTATTTCAATATATGTATAACATTTTTAAAAATTGATTAAATAAAAAGAAAAGACTTAAAAGATGCAAGAAAAATGTAGCAAGCAGATGAAAGCCATCAAAGAATATATTGGCCACAGAGGAGTGTAGTATGGGATTTGGCTGTGAGATGTCAATTCAACTGAATCTAAGACAAAGCCCACCTTTCAAAGCTAAAACAAAATGGCCCAAAAACTGCAATATTCCAAACAGTCTGTCTAGAGATCCACCCTGCCTTAAGAACAGTGAGCCCTGCGGATATGTAGCGCTTGGTTGTGAATTCCCAGCATGTTTGGGGTGGGAGGGTGTTGGCTTTCAGGATGTGCAATAAAAATCGTCCGCGGACTCATTCAGCTCTTGCGTGGAGAGCGTTACGCAAACAGCCCTCCAGGAAAATGAGACTACTTCACTGCTACCCTCCAGCCGCTCCCCCTCTCTGCAGCTGATTAGTCTGAGGAATGACCTCAATTACTCCCAGTGTCATTGATAAAAGCCCATTCAGAGAATTAGACCAGGGTCTCACTATCATGCCAGGCCATCTCTGGTGTTTCAAGGCATTGTTTTCATTCCCATGCTTCCCATCCTGAGTTAACAGGGTGAGAACTTTACCCTCTCCCCACCCAACATCCGTGAAAAAAACCAAAAGCAACGGAAGCTCGAGTGAATCATGCAAAATAAAGACGTGCCTCTGATTTATAGCTATTGGCCAATGATTGCAGTAGCTGGCTCAGAGACATGCTTTGACCTCGCTGGGTTTTGAAGGGACTCTTGTGTAGGGTGATTCCCTAGTGAATGGGAAAGGAAAATTATGTAGGAGGCAGACCTGACCTTCTCCAGCTCCTCTCCAGCCCTGCACGCCTGATCAGCGTATCCTGCAGCTCTGCCATTCTCAACATAGGAGTTTCTCAGTGAATTTTAACATTAGAGCTTCTGGTACAGATCTGAGTCCGTTTGATGCTAGAGTTGGTTGACTCGGGTACATACTAGTGAGTAATCTAAGATGTAAATACAATTAGTAAACAACATTCATAAATAATTAAAAATAGCATTTTTGTCTTTGGCAGTGTTATTTCATTATTATTATTTACATACTATATAAGTATTTATTAATATCTTGAATTAGCTTTTAGTTTTATTTTCAATTTCCATTATAATTTTAGTTTTAGTAATTTTGTTATGTGCTTTTGTTTTTTTTTTAGTTTGTTTTTAGTTTTTAAATATTTCTAAGTAGCTTTCTGTTTATTTTTATTTTAGTTTTAATTTCAATAATTTTAGTATGTTAACTAAACAAAAGAACAGAAAAGCCAATTAAATTAAATCTAATATTGATATTTTATTTTATTTCAGCTTTATATCAATTAACTATTTCAATTACATACTTTTGTTATTTTTATTAGTATTTTCTGTGTTTTAATATTTCTATTTAGATCTCTCTTTACTTTACTTTTATTTCAATTTTAATTTTAGTAATTGTTCTTCAACTTAAATGAGTATGAGAAACTTGGCAACTAACTGAAATAAAACAAACTTACATTTTTTAGTATAGTTAATATCTAATATTTATGTTCTGTTTTGTTTCAGGTTTATTTTAATTTTAATTTAGTTCTCCATTTATTTTTATTTCACTTTTAATTTCAGTAATTTTAGTACTTCTGTGAAATGAAATGAAAATCAGAACTGAAAGAAAATGTTTAAGTTCAAGATTTTTATTTAAGTTATTTCTAATTCATTTAATTTTATTTCAGTCATGTGCTTTGTTTTTTTTATTAGTTTTTGTTTTTTTATATTTCAATTTAGCTCTCTATTTATTTTTAATTGTTTTAATTTCAGTAATTTTAGTACTTCAGCTTCAATGAAATTCAAACTAAATAAATGAAAATCAGAACTGAAAGAAAGTTTAATTTCTTTAAGGTTTATTTAATTTAATCTATTTCTATTTCATTTAATTTTATTTCAATCATATGCTTTTGTTATTTTTTTATATTTCTATTTAGGTTTATTTACACTTTCACATCTAAAAAATCATCAACAACAAAAAAAAAAACAAACCGATTTTATTTCAGTTAGTTTCCAAGGCAATATTTCAGATTTTTTTTTTTTTAGGTTTTCCATCTAATATTTATATTTTATTTCAGCTTCATTTCAATAACAAAAAAAAAAGTTTTAGTTTGTGTTCTTTGGAAGAATGTGCACTGATGACCAGGAATGTGTTTTATGAAGGCCATTCTGGAGAATTTTTACGTCATGTTGATTTTACACACACTAAAGGTGCAGAAGAAATACTGTAGAGCAAGAGGGGAAAAAAAGAGGTAAAAGGGTAGACAATCATGGCAGACCTGCTCTGACATGCTCTGTGCTCAGGAAGGAGTTTCCTTTGCTCTGACATGATCTACAGTTCAGACTCAACAGAGACAGAGAGGGCGAGAGAGGAAGACAGACAGAGTGAGAGAGAGACTCTTGGATCAGCCCTGTCTGGATGAAGCTCGTCACGTTCATAAATGGTGCCATTGTCTATCTAAAAAATTCCTTAAAAAGCCCAAACTGTGCTCACGTTACTGCAAAAGGGAGATCAGACTCAGTGTGGCTCCTTAATTTAAATATATCCCAGGATCAGATTTAGCAGATAAAGACCAAAAAATACAAACCGACACAAAGAGTTGCTTTTAAAGGGGCAGTCTACCCAAAAATGTAAAAATGTCATTCCAGAACTGTACGAGTTTCTTTCTTGTGTGGAGCACAAAAAGTAAATTTCTGGAGATATTCTGCCCAATGTTTGCAATATAATGAAAGTAATTGGAGACTGGTGCTGTCAAGCTATAAAAAGGACTGTATAAGCATCATAAAAGTGATCTATGACTTATGCACTATATTGCAAAGTTTTTGAAAGCTTTTGAAGATAACTTTGTGTGAGGATGTTCTTCGAAAATGTTCCTTTTTTGTTTCACAGAAGTCATGAGGGTGAGTAAATAATAACAGAACTTTCATTTTTGGGTGAACTGTCCCTTTAAGAACACTCAGATTAAATTTGTGATGTGGGTTTGCACAGGTTAGTAAACCAGAGAAGGGTTATGGAGTTCACGCTCATGAAGTGCACACTCATCCTGTTCGGGCCGGGTAGTGCAAACTGTGCCAGAGAGCTGGCAGGGACCGAAGGTGTCAGTCTGCCGGGTTTGTTTTTATGCGTGCCCTTGTTATCCTGGAACTTGAGACTACGATTACTAAACCACTGCCCCATGAAGGCATGCAAAAAAGCCTGCTGCAGGACACAGCGGTAGCTGAAAATAGTAGGTCAGCAAAAAGAACTGAGAAAGAGCAAGAGAAATGAGAAAGAGAGAGAGGAGGAGGAGAAAAAACAAACTGGTGGAATGTTCCACTGTGTAATGTTCTAGAGAATGTGGCGGCAGTAGGTTGAAAACCAGGGAATTAGGATACGAAAACTTTTCAACGAAACAAGCAGCAGAAGCACAACTGAGATCTCGTTAATAGCTCAACTGTTTGTCCTATACACCAACAAGACTAAAAGGAGAGTGAATCAACACTTATGTTAAAGTAATAAATTCATACAAATTTTTAGGATTTTTTAAAATAAAATTTTAAGACAAATTATAAATGAAAAGGTGTTCTTTTATGATTGCTTGGACAAAATTCACATTTCTTTGTGAAATTGAAATATGTAAAATAACAAAACTAAACTGAAATTTTAAAACAAACCCAAAATCAATAACACAAATGAAAGAAATCTCTTCATATAAACAAAACTAAGGCTTTGCTTGCGCTCATTCCATTAAAAATTTGAGGCAACCACTGTATTTCAATCACGTTCCAACCAAGCAGTTTCCAAATTAGACTATATGATTTCGAAATTCGAAGATGGTCTGACTTTACTGCATAAAACATCTGCATGAAACAAAAACAGCAGACAGGCTAAATGAAAATGCAAATTCACTCTCTGACAGTAGGTGGCGTTTACAGAAAAGCAGCAAATATAACATTTCTTTTGTTACCGCTGCAAAGAAGTGCTATGCTCAAACAACGCTTTAAATTAGATCTGCATGATTATGACAAAAATCCTAATTGTTGATTATTCCCTTGAATACAATTGTTTGATGCAATTAAATGCCGTATTTTTATGAAAATAAGCTGAAAACACTTTAGTGCTTTTCTATAGTATTAAGCCTCAAATGTCAACTATACATCAGATTGGTTTCTTCTTTAAATTATAAAAAAGTAAAAATATAAATGGTATTATAATGTTATACTAAAACTAAAATTAAAATAATGGGAAAAACCCTTAAGATAAAATGTAGAAAGTAAAAAAACACATCTTAAGCACACAGAATAACATAAGTGGACTTTGAATGATTAATTGCCGCTTTGAACGATTATGTAATTGTGGCATCCATAATTGTAATCGCGATTAGAAATTCGATTAATTGTGCAGCCCTACCTTAAATATTCGTTATACAGAGGCAAGATGAAAAGAAAATACCATCTCAACTTTTCTAAAGACAGCCAGTCAGTTCCCCTCAGAGATATGAATGCACTGAGATGATGACACGTGTAACTGAACACAATAGCATGCTTTACTCTAAAACCTGCAGTGCATATAATTATGCAAATGAATCACAGCCTTTCTAATCTATTAAAAACCTCATTTGTTTCTATTTGCACATTAAGTAATTTAAAGTGAAATATCTGTAAGCTGAAACTTCAAAGAGAAAAACTAAGTATTAGCAAACCATTCTACTTTTATATTGTGACTCATTTCTAAATAAAACAGGATATTCAATCAGGAAGAAAATGTAGGGTGGGACTTGATTTTATTCATCAGGAACTGATCGGTCATGATCGGGGTTTAAATATAAGAGGCCTTGATGATGTCAGAAGCAGAGGATGTTTTGAAGAAAGGTTACAAGATTTTTTCCTTTGAAATAACATGCACTTATGATTCATGCACAATAAGACTTGGAACATTTATAAGAAAAATAAACAGGATCAATTTTATTTCCACACTGACTTTATGTCTCCTAAGCTATGAAAGAGCAACCTCTGAGCAATAAAGTTTTCCTCTGAGAGCTCAAAAAGTTCGTTCAAAAAGGCCTTTCAAAAAAATGATCAAGGGTGCCAATAGATTTAAAAAAGATTGGCACATTCATGGACACACGCACAGAGAGCATGCCACCGAAAGGACGTGATTGAGACACAACACTGCCCTTTTCCGCAGACCACTCTCTCTGCCCGTTCCATGATGCACACAAAAATCCACTGTTCCTCAGCGCAGTGAGTCAGAGGAATGGAATTGAAGCTCTGCTATGATCATCTGTGCGGCAGAGGGGGTTTCCTCCACCAGGAAAGAGCGCAGACCAGATGAGAACAGTCACACACTAAAGAGGGATAGAAAAAATACACCAAAATGCCATAAAAAGGAAAACAGGAGCAACAAAGAGCAAGAAGGAGAGAGCAAAATAACCTGATCTTGAGTTAGTGACTTTGAAATAAGCTGCATTTATATATATATATATACATATATATATATATATATATATATATATATATATATATATATATATATATAAAACTAACCACCATCTGTTCCTGGAACTCCTGCTCTTTGCTGTTTGTATTCGCTCAGGCTACTGTGGGAGGTGTCAACGTCTCTTAGCATGTATATGCATCTCTGCACATATATAACTCACTCTGTGTGTGTGACTCTCGGTTTGAGTGCAAGTGTAGAAAGTTGCGTGTCACTCTATATAGAGTATTCTGTTGCTCTGGTTCTGGACATTATTATTACTACTATTATGACAGTATAATGGACCCTTTTCACAGACTATGATGAACATTGTAAAACTAGCAAAGTTTTCATATTTGTTTTTTTTTTAATATACTTTGTGTTATATTACCTTAACATTAAATGACAGAAAACAAGTTCACGCTGCTGCATAAGTGTTTCTAAAACAACAGCTTTCTCTCACCTGACCAATATAATCAATCTCTCAACATTTTTTCCTCTTTTGGAAAGTCAAAAACACTAGCATTTTTTTTTTTTTTTGCTATTAGAGCCAATGGGAAAGCAAAATTACATTTGTTGTAGTTTCCGTTTACCGCTGTAGAAGTTTACCCAACTTCTTAGACATGGTACCATGGTAGAATCTTCTTTTTTTATGGCAAAGCTTAATTTTCAGCAGCCATTACTCCAGTCACCAATGTCCTATGATCCTTCAGAAATCATTTTAATATGCTGATTTGCTGCTCAACAAACATTTCTTATTACCAATGTTGAAAACAGTTGTGCCGATTTCTATTTTGTGGAAAACCATTATACTTCAAGACTCTTTGATGAATATAAAGTTCAAAAGAACAGCAGTTATTTGAAACATCATTTGAAATATAATAAATGTCTTTACTGTCACTTTTGATCAATTTAATGAAAGACATCCCACAGTTTGGTCATTCATTAATTAAGGGAATTCTGGATATTCCAAAACTCCAAAACAGAGATGAGCCAGACACAGTGTTTTATGATGCCTTAATATAAGCAAGCAATGTGACGTTCATCAAGACCAGCATGTCCCACAGCGAGATCAAAAGCTCAGCACAACTCGCGCCCCCAAGTCTGCGCCCGGATTTTGTCTCCCCTGAGGCCACAGTTGACTGCCGTCTGCACAGGGTTAACCTGGAAAGAGTGCTGGGCCAGGTGTGATGTGTTAGCGGTGCCTGATCTCCACATGTACACATTCTTTAAGAAGTTTTCCTTCACTTCTAAACATCTGCCCAAGGCCTCTTGCACTCTCGACTGTCAGAAGGGAGACACATTTTTTGCACAGTTTTTCAAAACCGTGGCCGCTAATATTAGACATCTGCCTTTTGGAGTTCTGTTTCTCGGAGTTGGAGGAAAGGGGTGAGGGATTGGGGGGCCACAGAGAGGCGGGGAGGCCTCCGAGTCACATCAACAGGAAACATATTTACTCAGTCCAGAGAAAAGGAGTGAAAGGAAGAGATAACGTTGGAATACAAGGACGCAGAGAGCGTTTTACAAAGAAAATCAGGTGAACTTACTCAAAATGCTAATAAATAATATCGAAGAGTGCGAAAAAGGGTCATTAATCTGGAATGCATGCATGTGTGTGTGTGTGTGTGTATTTTACAGGCCTCCTGATGAGAGTGAGTCGACAGTATGCCTGTGAGGATACAGACTAATGCACAGTGACGTATCTGAACAGCAAAACATATTTTTGTAACACCTCCAGGGCTCCAAACTGCGACTAAAACATTTGCATTTACAACCATGAATATTAATTTGCGAGTGACGTTTTTGCTGAAGTCGCCACTGGCAACTACCCGCCGAAATCTCCTCAGGATTTAACCACTAAAAAATGTTCTCAGGTGGCTGATTTGCTTCAGTCTAGCAGTGGCCCATCTGTGATAAAACAAACTCGGGCCGAAGGTTAATACACACAACTACACAGTGTATGGACCTGCCGCGCGTCGGCCCGTAGAGAAAAAGCAGTGTCAGCCAGAATTGTTTTGTAGAGTTGCCATGGCTTTGGCCCATTATCTTCTCACCGATGCCGAAACTAAGCTAACAGTGCCGCATTTCAGCTCTGCATGACTATAGTATACTACTATAGTACATAATGAACATGAATTAACATCAAAAGATAGGCTATTCTATAAGAGATCCTACAGGACAACTTACTGAAATGTCTTGTGTAAAAGCTTATTCAGTGTTTCAAACTGCAGAAAACGTGTAAAGCTTGTAAACATTGCAACCCGTAATATACATTTACCTCAGAATAACCATTAAGTGTCCATAAACTCATCAGTAATCTAGAAAAATAACTATAAAGAGGAGCATTTTGCTATATTTATGCGCTATTGCATATTTATATTTTTACTTAACCTGTTGTCTACATGATTTAACTCCTCCTATAAAATGGCATTTTACTAATTAGGAAAAAACAGACTGAAAGTGTGAAAGACATACACTCTTAAAAATAAAGGTGCTTAAAAGGTTCTTCACAGAACCATTTTTGGTTCTACAAAGAACCATTCAGTCAAAGGTTCTTTAAAGAACCATCTCTTTCTTAACTTTTTATAATCTGAAGAACCTTCCTTCGCCATAAAGAACCTTTTGTGATATGTAAAGATGTTAAAGGTTCTTTATGATACCATTTAGACAAAAAAAGTTCTTTTGCATTATGAAGCACCTTTATTTTTAAGAGTGTATGACAACATTTACAGGATGCATTGAGAAGGAGCCCAAACTACACTCAGTGGCCAAGTGATGCTTATGGTCCATAAGTGAACCTTAGTTCCCAAGTCATCTACAAGATGGATTAAAATGCTGATAAAGTCAAGAAAAGATGAGACATAAACACATGACAGTATGATTGAAATGTTGAAATGTAAATAAATAAATAAATAATAATCGTAAAATAAATAAAACACGTTTATTCTGTGGCACCTAAAAAAATTATTTGGCTCCTAAGTTTTTTTCTTATAGGGGCCAATTGCTCCTAACTTGATTTTTTTGTTTGGAGCCCTGACCTCACAATTCTAGTGACCATCGCTCGGAAGGACTGCATCAGTGTCAATCCTGCAGACGTCCTATCAGAAGCCCTACGCCTGGCAGGAAAGGTGATTCAGAGGAGGAGGAAGTAGAATTCAGATGTTTTTCTGCTTCATAAACCTCAGCAGGACTGGAAAGCAAACCACACATGCTGCTTTTCCTCTTGGCCTGTACATTTCCACTTAAAAACTCAGGTTCCTACCACACAAACAGCCTCACAAAAAAACAACATAAAAGCTAGATCTCATAAAACTGGATTACTCATATTTTAATCAACACAGTCGACATTGACTCTCCAGACAAAATACAATTATTTTACTTATAAATATTATATATTCACACTACTTTTAAAAGCATCAAATCAGCATTTTAGAATGAATAAATAACATGTTTAAAGATATTAGAACAGGACATTTTTAATTATAGTAATATTTTACAATATAATTTTTTACTGTATTTTTGATTAAATAAATGCAGCCTTGGCAAGCATAAAATATTTCTTTCAAAAACATTTAGACTAAAAAAAAATGGTTGCCATTGACTTCCATAGTAGAAAAAAAAATACTATGGAAGTCAATGGCAACCACCAACTGTTTGATAACCAGCAATCTTCAAAATATCTTCTTTTATATTCAACATGAGAAAGCAACTCATACAGGTTTGGAATGACATGAGGGTGAATAAATGATGACAGAATTTTCATTTTTGGGTGAACTATCCCTTTAAGAGTGATAAAGTCAGAATTGCGAGATATAAACTCACAATTGCAAGTTATAATGTCGGAATTGTGAGAAAACTCAGAATTGTGAAATAAGTCGCAAGTACCTTTTTATTTTTTATTCAGTGGCGGAAACGAGCTTCTATACATTAATGTGAGAAAATGAGGACAGTTATAATTTATTTTGGTTAACTGTTCCTTTAAATCCGGCAAAATTACAGTACACAGAGCTTTCTTAAGTCCAATTTGTCGACTTGTCATTCAGACAACCTAACAACTAGCAACAGTATGCAGTCAGAAATGTCACACACAAAAAATATAAGAGAGCTTAAGAGTCCACAGAGCTTCATTTAGCACTTTTAGACAATCTCAAATGCTAAAGGAGCTCTGAATTACAGACATAGTATGTAGCACATCTTTACAGAACTGTTTTAATAAAGATAAGCCAACAGTACACTGCCCAGCCCTGGGAAAACATTTATTAGCAAATTGTTTGCAGAAATGCAAAGTCAACATCAAAGAATAACAGGAGACTTAGCTTATCCAGTGGAGTTTCCAAAGACGTACAAACGTTAGTAAATTAAACAAAGTTCTTATCCCTAACATGCCAGAACATTACCGTGGCCTTCAAATGCCTCTTCTCCACACCTGTGAGGTACAGAAACTCTTTCTCCGTCTACATTCTCTATGTCGGCCAGCTGCCAGCTATGTCTCTAGCATAAACCAAACAGCCCTCCGCTGCTGATTCTGCTATTCTCATTGGACAAATTGAATTAAACAGTCATTGCAGCTCCTCTTAGCTGTGTAAACAGTGATGTGAGCGCCCAGACGGTCAGATCCAGTATCCTGTGGTCTAGGCTACTGTGACTCTCTGCTTTAAATCTCTTACATACACTTGCAAAACTTTTACTGAGGGAATTCAGTGGCCTTTATGAAGGTAAAAAGACATTATGAGGTCAGATGTAATTTAGTTTAGGGATTCAGTGACCGAACGCCTTTCCACTGGCCAAACAAACAAGAGGGTTAGAAATGGTTTTGTAGCACCGTCACATGGCCAAGATCCCTTAGAGGTTTACAAATAATTATTATGTAGAAAATTTAAAGGGCTGCAAAATGTTGAAGGAAAAAATTCCTTGCGATTTGTGTGATAAATATTGCAACTGTGATTTAAATATAAATCTTCTGGTTTGCTGTTCTTGTTTGGAGCATAATCTGGGCAAATTTTGTGAATATATACATGTCAATATAAGTACTTGTGTAACCTACTTGTTACATGTACTTATTGTAGTACTAATAGTACATTTTGCATAGTTACAACTCTGATGCCTATTCCTAATCCTAACCCTATAATAAGTATGTTGTTAATAAATATTACTCATCACTTAAATACATAATTACATGTTCACCTCAAAATCAAGTGTAACCCAATATAACTACAAAATATTATTATTAAAATTATAACTAAATAGAAATATGAAAAAAGAAATATTGCTATTGTACATTTTTCTAAACACTTTTCTAGAAATGCAAATGTGCAAATAGTGGGGAATATCAGCAAAGACAAGCAAAAATAATCCAATAAAAGGTTAATTATACTTAACAAGTTATGCCAGATTGCAGATTTGTCTCTGTTTCTGGATTCATACCAATCACCAACCATGCAAATCATACTCCAGGCTATATTTCTGAGTGTGCTTGAGTTCAAGAAAGTCTTCAAAAAACATGGCAAACAAACATCTTCATGTCTTCATACCAAACAAACAAAATAAATGTAAAATAGACTTAAAATGGCATCATAAACTGTAGAGAAAACACCTTGATTCCTTTCCAAACGGGTGTGATTCACTCACAGATTTGAACAGTAACATTTAGCAAGAGCAATATGAAGATCTTCACTGGACAAACCTTGGATGCATTGCAAAGCCCCGTCTTCCGTGCGGATGGTGAACGTCTCACCTGGGTTCACCTGGACCAGGATCACCTGTAAGACAAGAGCAGATGTCACATGTTCATTATGTCGAACAAGGGGCAATTCTAGGTCTTTAGTCTTAGCTAAAGAGTTGCTGTAGCTTGGAGGAATATTTCTGGCTTTTAAAATGAGAGGCTGTTGAGACTGTTGCTGTCAATAAATGAGGTCTGACTTCACAAACTCACCTGCTGTGGTGCATCGCCATTGATCACGTGGTGCATCATAGGAACCTCGTTGCTCAATGGAGGCGGGAGGTCCAGCATTTGGTCCATCATCATCATGGTGACGAACATTCATGGAGCCCTCCCTGCAACAGCTTAAGAGAAAGAGAGAGAGATCCACTTTGTTAAAATAATATCTGATTACACAGTGAAACAGTCTCTATAATCCAGGCCGCAATTAGCCTCATTTGAAATCAGCTAATGATGAAGACTAAAGCAGATCCTCATCTGCAACCTCATTCAGACATACAAACACACACACACACACACACACAAAGCAAATACACACCGAACCACACACGTCTCACTGAAAGGCTACTGGTGGGTTATGGAAGAGGATGAAATCATTATGATGTCACCAATGTTTATATGATGATGTAATCTGTATATAAAATGCAGTTATAGGGCGACAGTCTCTCCACCACAACAAAACAGGAATCTTTGTCTTGCAGCAAATGTAAACAAAAAACAAAAAAAAAAAAAACACAGGAATCTTTGTCCTGCAGCAAATGTGTGCCGCCTCTATATAAAGAGAAAAAAAAAAAAAAAAAAAGAAAGGAAAAAATATATAAAATAAATTAAGTAAAAAATTTAGTAAAAAAAAATGAATCGTTATCCATGTTTCATACAGTAAATTGTAATACTGTGATTCTTAAATTCACATGAGAATTACTAAAATGATTATTGATTGTTTTATTAGATAACATTTATATAACATGTATTACAATTTTAAAATATATTTAATATGTAATAAACATAGAATTTTATTTATTGCCATTTATTGACCACATAACTTGAAAACAATTATAGCAATATAACTGTGAATGAGTTTTCAATTCAAATGTACAATTAGCATGTGTAAAACTAATTTTAACATATAGATTGGCACATTTAAAAATGAATGTGGCAGTTTCCACTTTGTGTTGAAAGAACAACACAAACTCCTTCTGTTCAAACTTCCAAGTGCACTATTTTCAACATATTATGATTTGAAATGAACTAATTCTACTTTTGCGTAATACAGAAAATAAGGGTGTAGGCTGCAGCCTTTAAGGCATAAAACACTTGCACAACAGACCAGCACAGAAGTCAATACAAGTCAGTCCTGTATCATTAAGAGATTGATGTAGAAAGATTGCACTTCTGTCTTCAAAACAAATGCAATATTGCTTGTCACACTGGATGAACACCTCACAGAATTGCTTCACATGACACTCTTAAAACTCTTTAAAAACAGCCAAAGTTCAGGTGGGGGGAAAGATCAGCACAGCAATGATAATGTCTTCTCAGCTGACTGGTGCCATTTTCCTCTGCAAGAGCAATAACCTGTCCCATTTAACTCCAAACACAAACGTCACCCGCAGGGGTTAAACCAAGAGCAACAAAATCATTCATCTGATGCTCTAAAGAAGTGCAGGAAAAACAACAGCTTCAGAGATTACAGACAGAAGACTTAAGCTACGAAAAAGTACTGTGGTTGTACCTTCAGGTCCATACATTATTTCTTAACCATGGCAGGATGTTCCTAAAATGTTGTGGTATTTTGTGGTTCTTTTTTGTTAAAATAATTTCAGCTGGCTGAAACCACAAAAATCACCTACATACTCGGAATTTTTAAGACGTGAGGAATTGTAGACGTGAGACATCCTCTGATCTCCAGGAGAGAGGAAGACGCGAGAATAGAGAATAGAGGTCGGGGGCTTTTTATTGCGTTATAAATGCCTTCACTTCCACTGCTAAACACACACACCACCCACAGCCAACCTGTTTTCTTTGAAAGTTAACATGAAATGATTCACAGCCCACAATCTCCACAACGTGACATTAATACAGTGTATTCAGTATAGACAGTATATTAACTTCACTTGGTAAAGTTACTTTATATTATGTGTTCTCTAGATGACAAGAGACTGGAAAATAAGAATAAAATGAGACTGAAAAATAAGAAAGGTGGAACAACTTATTACATTGAAATTGAAATATAAATAAAAAGCAAAAAACAAAATAAAACAAAAATAAATAAAATACAAAAACAAAACACACACAAAAAACTAAACAAAAAGCAAACAAACAAACAAGCAAACAAAAAAACAAACAAACAAACAAGCAAACAAAAAAACAAACAAAAACAATTTCAGACCTTTTTTTTTTGAACTAACATGCATCAGTATTCCAATGGAAAAAAAAACAACTCGTTACATTGAAATATTAGATCCAATTTTTATTTAAAAATGTTTTAAATAAAAAACAAAACTAAACAAAAAATAAATAAATTCAAAACAAAACACAAAACTAATTTAAAAAAATCAATTGTCAAACTGACAGAAGCTCTACGTTAACCTCACTTCATGTGCTGCATCCTGCAGTCTTTCTCATTCTGAGCATGATTGTTTTCCTTTCCTCTGTGCTCTACATCACAGCTTGTAATTACCACCCAACTTAAATCATTAACACTACAGCTTAACACGCCAAAGCCTCCGGGGTCCAAAAACCTTCTCTCTTCTCCTGTTCCCCCTCCTCTCTCTTTACCCCTCAGGCTCTCAATCCATTCTTTCTTTTCTTTCTGCTCTCCTCATTCCCCTCATTCCTGAGGATGGCTGGAGTCTGAACTTCTGTAGGGTTGAGGGGGGCATTTAAGGGCTAAATCCCCTGAGAGAAAAGTTGAGAAGATTCATACAATGTCAGAGACGAGGGGAGCGGAGAGGGGGGTGTCATACAAAGAGCCTGGACCCCCTACCTTCATGGGTCATGTTGTTGTGACCACGTCACAGCGAGTGTCAATCAGGAAAGACACAGAAAGTCCTTTCATGGCACGGTTGAGGGTCTAGCGATGTGGGGTATTCCCTAGACCACTTCCCCGTCGCCCTCACACCCCTTCACACAGTCAAACAGCACGCCTTTCATACATCCAAAACAACACCAGTGAAACAATCGTTTCCTTGATGACATCATCTCAAGTCCTCCTCGGGACCTGGAGGTTTGATGATCACAGAGGGAATGGATCAGAGTGCAACTGGATAGGTATGTTGTGTTTTGCCAAATTCGGAAGAAAAGCTATTAGATATAAAATACACACCGATATTTGTCCTCTGGAGTTTCAGAGATCTCAAATGACACAAAATATCTGAGAAAAAAACGATACATCAGCCAAACAAATTAATGTGGGAGGCCTGAGGTATGAAAGAGTATATTTATATTTACATAATAAATATACACAGTACACACACATATATTATACAAACAAAAACTGCACTAATACACACACACACATGTACACACAAAATTGTATCGTTGAATTTATTTTGTGCCGTTATAAGCATAAAAAAAATGACAATTCAACTTTGGTCTGAATTTACAGATAACTACGGGCTATTAACTAGGGAACTAGGGAGTTCAACTCTAACCTAATTCGAACATAGCTGACATTTAAACCACAAGATTTTTACAGACGCAACTTCCTTAATCCTCCCTAAACACATTAAAAAGACACATCTACCATGTACAGTAACATTCTGCAGCAGAAGCACTGCAATGATGCAAATTTGCAGTAAAATTTTAAAGTGAAGGGTGTAATTTTAGCAAACATAATGATTATATTCAAACAGGTTTCCTTAATACTCATTAACCATTAGTTGATCCAACAGATAGTCCCACCTCAAACTCACACAACTGGCTGCTGCAGTGTTGCTGTGTAAAGGCCAGTCAGGAAGCTCAAATCAACAAGACAATGTTTTGATAGCGCCACAGTGTTTACAAGGAATCGACCTTACTCTTTACAACTACACATACTTTGGAAAAAAGGTACACACTTCAGCTTTAAAGATCTTCACAACAGCAAACAAGCACTAACAACAACACGCTGCCACACACACCACCATAAGACAGATTTAATTCTTTTTAGAAATCTGTTCTTGCATCTGGCAGGTTTACAGTCCCAGATGTGTACCCGGTCTGGCATGGGCCTATAATCCAGCTAATGGCACATAATAACACTGAGGAAGTTGGGAAACCAAGAAAACCATCACTTTTTCCTCTCCATCTCCCCCTTGTTTCTTTATTCTCTCATTCCATCCCTTCCCTCAGCCCTGATCAGATGAAACACACACACACACACAAAACACATGCTCAGGCTTGTACACACACATTCCCAGAGAATGAGAAACAATCTAAATGTCACATTTTTTGCCTGCAAAATAACTCCTTCTCACCTCGGAGTGCTCAGGATTTCCAGCTCCCCGACGTTGACTCACGTCTGTGACTCTGATCAGCATTTACAGCCAGATGACATCACCTCTTTAAAAATATCTCAACAACCTCGGCCACAATGGAACTGAAGCGATAACAGTCCAGACGAGGCACAGACAGGAAATCGAGGACACATTACAGGAGTGTGGCAGAATAATGACCGGCCTTTATTTGCGTCTGGTCTGGTATATGAGGTTTCTGGCCTAAAATCAAGCTTGCCTATCAGGCTAGTGCTACAAAGTTAAAGTGTAAAGGCCCATTAACAACAACAAATTTACGCACCACAGCTATGACGATAATGTAACAGAGCAACAATATCACTGGAAACACTTTCTGATGAACAATTTAAAAACAATGATAGTCATTCAGAATCCACTTGACTTTTAAAGGATTGTGCATTTAAAGTGGCAGAAGACACTTATAATTAATAGAATGTAACCATTTGTTGGTGTCAATGCTAATATTATTATATTTTTTGGTTGTCGTCCTTGGTGTTAACAGCATTTAGGTCTAAATTAACCACACAAGACTGAAAACTGAAATCTCATTTGTGTATGCACATATTCATGTTATTAATGAACAGCATCATACATTTCAGTCTGTTCTAAAGTTATCAAATGTGGGGGGGGGATTAATGACAAAAATCTTTCAACATTTTTGGGATATTATCAATAGTGATAATTAGACAATATTTTTACAGTTCAATTCAATTCAAGTTTATTTGTATAGCGCTTTTTACAATACAAATCACTGAAATGCAACTTTACAGAAAATTAAGTTTCTACAATATTTAGTAGTAGCTTATCAGTTTATGTGCATACGGTAGAAATGTTTAGAAAAATCAATAAAAGATGTAAACAAACAGACGATTAACACTATTAACAGCAATTATGCAATCAAACTTATAGCAAAATGTGGTAGTTCTGTATGTTGTCTCTGGGTTAGCATCATCTGAGGTCCTCTGAGGTCTGAGGTCCTGAGTTAAATTAAGGAGTAATTTTTGCTCCTTTAAGGTGATTTCCAGTGGCATTTTTAACATTATGTGGACACTTTTCTAACCTTATTAGATGTATGCATCATCTTTAATGTAAAACATTAATTACATTTAATTAATAAATTGAATTAGATTTAAAAAGGTGCTACTACTCAACTGAAGTCAGTATCAACAAATCCATACAGTATATGCATTGCAGATGTGGCACAGATGCTGTATCTAGAGTTGCATTTAGATATTTTGATTAATGCTCTTGAATAGAGGTGGCATGCATGCATTGACACTGCAATTACAATTGCATAAATAATGTTAAGAGAAAAAATTGTGACATACTAAAAGTGGCATATTTGCTAATGTCTGCTCGCATATTATAGTAGAAGCCACTAATCATGTGCACACCAAAAATCATGCAGATCTGAAACAACGAAGATGAGTAAATGATGACTGAAGTTGTATTTTTGGGTGAACTACTACTTAAATTGAGTTCTCAAATGTGTTTCAGATTAGTTTAAAAACAGTTTGAGCATAGAGCTATAAAATTAATGCGGATAGCACAGCCCAGATCATTCAGACTTTAGTATCTTGCCAAATCTGAGAACAGTTTGTGACATTGTTGAGATCATTTCTCAAACTCAAGAGATTACTAAAGTCTGTTTCTCAAGAGCAAAATATGTTCTCCAATAAATCTCATTTACATCTAAGAAAATTATTTGCCATATTAAGTTGTTATTTTCTTTTCCTTTGGTCTATATAATAGCATCAGGACCCGTCTCAGCACCTCTGTCCTGTTTAACAGATAAAGGTGTTACCCAATACTGACACCACAGACTCCAGAGCACGACCTGGTTCCTCCCTGAAGGCACAATAATGCAGTAACACACCCAGCTGAGCTCAAATAGCTGACCCTGTTTCTGCCCGCACTGAAACTTCATCCACTCTCACCTTACAGAACTTACAGTAAAAGACACTAGGAGCGAGGGGACAAAAAATGAGGGACAGTGCAGAGAAAGAAGACAGAAAAGAGATTCCCAGGATCCAAATTCAATGTTGCGTAACCCCAATATGAAACGTGATCCAGCCTCTGAGCAGTGAGAAGGAGCAGAGGAGCATCTTAACTGGGTCAGGCTAAGTGAATCATATTCTCCAGTTGCGCAGGGTCACATCGGAGAAAATTATACAGTCTCACACCCTTAACATCCTAATTGTGCAGGGACAGAATAAAAATGGAGCTACAGATTGAGAAAGGAAGAAGTTCTAGAGTGTATCTATCAAGTGAATCAGCTCGGTATTAATATCTGAACGACTCTTATGTGCCAGTTCTTTTTTAGTGAATCAACAGTGCAAACAGTGTAGTCCTAGACAAATGACTCTGAAGAGCTGCTTCTTTTAGTGAATCAAAACAGACAGCGTGAACAATGTCTGCATCACAAAATACAGACTCTTTTGAGCTGGTTCTTTTTAGTGAATCAACAACATATTATTTAAGCTGCAAAATCTGATTCTCGAACAAACTACTCTTACAAGTTGGTTCTTTTTATATACTGTACAGTGCAAACAGCATAGTCTAGTGAATCAGAACATACATCAGGAAAACGGTGGTTTGAATCATAAAAGAATGACTCTTCAGAAAAGGTTCTTTTTTGGTGAATCAAGCACACAGCAGGAACAGAGTAGTTTGAATCATAAAAGAATGACTCTTATGAACAGGTTCTTTTTTAAATGAATCATATAACAATGTAGTTTAATCCCCAAACAAACAACTCTTTTGAACTGTTTTTTTTTTTTAGAGAATCAAAACAAACGACATGAACAGTGTAGTCTGAATCACAAATAAATGAATTAAACCAGTTGGTTAAATCAGACTCATCACTGTCTAGTTATCATGACAATGAGTAGTTACATAGATACATAGTTTTAGTCATAGTAGAATCATTTTAAATTTATTTATCACTGAAATTCTCAGCTAACCTATTTCATAAGCATTTCCATCAAGTCAATGAGCCTCATGTTCTTTCATAACATCCACACTGATGTTTTAATATTAGAGTTAGTCAGCCAATTTAGACTTCAACTATATTTCAAAAATCACACTCTACAGACCTCCAGTCATGCAAAAGTTGGAATAAACATGTTCATGTATGTATAGAATGAACAGGCAGCACTCTTCACCACTGCCACTTTCCCTCCCTCTTCTTCTAAAGGTCAATAGGTCACATACCTTATCTTTATTTGGGCCTCAGCTACAAACGGGCAAGCTAGGTTAGTTTACATTCGGGTTTCAGACATCTGTACCAAACATGTTTCGCTTAGTAGCAGGTAGATCACCCAAGTCATGAAACATCTGATGCAAAGCATTGCTGGATCTGGTTTTTATGATCAAACTCGCTGTGATGCTCAGCAGAAGAGACAAGGACCAATGTCCACTCCTCAGTCCTGCCTCTAGCAATTGATGGCTGATGAGATAAAAGGGCGGGAAAAGTTTGGTCTCAGCACCTAAAAATCCATTCATGTGCATTCCATTGCACCTATGCTCAAACAGGTCAGGATCAGGAAGAAAGGGAAAACAAAATTATGCACCAGCTCGGAGATAAACCATCCACAGCATCTGAGTGGAGAAACATCTCAACTCCATTTTTGCTTCACCAACAAAAACAGTTCCAAACAAAGTAAAAATAGAATTAACCATTGAATTTTCTTTTGGCAACACTCAGTAGTGATGATACAGTATCAGTGTTTTTGTAAAAATTAACTGAATGAATAGCTCAGTGACTCACTTTTAAAGATATGCTGAATTTGGAGCCACACACTAATTTTACAATTTCTGCCATATAAAGATATGTCACATGGTTCTGAAAGTATTTTTTAAAGATTAAAAAAAAAAAAATTAAATTCTTATGAACTAGTGATCAACCAAACAAGCTACAAGGTGAATTGCATCATTACAAACTTTGTTCTGAAGCAAAAAATGGATTATAAAATCAGACAAAAACACAAAAGTACAAGACTGTGTACTGAACACCTTAAATGAGGAAATAACTATATAGCATTAATTGCAAATGATGATCAAATTAACGAGGGATAACTGTAAAACATAATTTAGATGTTAATTTTAACTGTTGGAGATTTCATTCCCATGCATTAGAATTATCCCATGCAATCTCATAGCTCACATTTGGTTCGCTTTTATGTTTTCTTTAATTTCCCTAAGGAGAAAACGAATGAATTTAAAATAGCAAGAGTCAGTACAATAAATCAGCTGCATTGCATTGACTCATTCACAAAGACAGTCGGCTCTTTTTATTCCAGAATGAATCAGTGATTTTGAACAAATCGTCTGAATGAATGACTCACGCAAACACAGAGAAGTCCTAGTGCTACTGGACTACATCATCACTTCTGGAGCACTGCTAGACCAATCAAATTCAAGGACCGGAATTACTTGCTCATACTTATGGGTTTGTTTGAATCCTTAACCATAACCAAAAACAGTGGAAAAAAAAATCCACAGATGAACACTGAAGGAGGGAAGCGTGGGTTTTTTGCTCAAGGGTATGATGGTGATCAGGGTTCACAGTAAATCTCCATGAATCACCCATTCCTAAACCAGATCTTTAACCACCACCACCCTTCCCTGTGCTAAAAGCCTTGCCTTAATGTTCTACAAATGTACCATGAGTTTCTCATAAGAACATCTCAGCTACCCTCAGGGTAATAACAATAATAATAATAATGACAACAAAGGAGAACTGACAGCTTGACAGATCTGTACAATCGCCCTCAGGAAATGATGGAAGCAGATAGAGCAAAACGTCTGATTTTCAAATGCAATAAAGCACAAACGCCTATCAAAGGGAGGTGGTGGACAGTGGGTAACCCAGAGAGCAAACCAGGTGTACAACACATGACGGTACAGGATGAGAATGCAGTGGTGGAAAAAAGTGGGTAATCTTTAAAAACTTATCTGCAATGTGTATTTGCATTTAATGTTAATGTGAGCGTATAAAGCACTTAATATAGCCTGGCGTTATCACAAGAACTGGAGACTGAGCCAAAGAATAGAATGGGAGTCTAGAAAATACCCACAAGCACCACATTCTTTTAACGTTTGAGTTTGGGGCCAAAGGGCTGTAGGATTGGGAGGGGTCAGGGTACGCCTGTGTGTTTTAATGGGGGTGTGAGATGCTGACCAATCAGTGCTCAGCTCACCCTGTGGTCAGGTTACCACCACAGAAATGTGCATTTCCTTCACAGGACATAATTTAAAGCATCACTTTCAATAAAACTTTAGTACATACAATATTAGTCTGCAAAACCCTGTGTTTGACACCATAAAAGAGATGCTTTGCACTGCTGTTGAAACTTTCACATTACAGAAGATTTTCCACTTTCCAACTTTATGAATATTACAGCGGTGACTTAAAGGGGAGAAATCATGATTTGCTTGATGCAAAGGTTGGAGTCTATGAAGTCTACAAGTCTGCTTTCTGCACCTCAAGATTCGCTCTGGAATGTCACATGACGTCATGTATTTGGGATCGGGTTTCCTCTGGCTAAAAGATCCGGTCCACGAAATGATCCGCGACACCAGCTGAATGTGTTTTCCTAAATCATATGTTGTTACAGTCTGTATTCTATCTATCACAACTGTTCACATTTGAACACTGTCATCCTTAAAGGAAACAGTAAACAACATTTAAATGCTCCCATAGAAAGTCCAACTCGATTCAACAAAACAATTCAGCGATTCTTTCGGTCGTGACATAATTTTGTCATCACGTGACACTTCTGCTTCGTCTGTGCATTGAAAAAACGGTGATACAATTAACCTGTAAACAATTCCAATATGTGTTACTAGTAATACACATCTTCTCTGTGTGTGTGTGTGTGTGTGTGTGTGTGTTTGTATTATATATATCAAACATGTCTCTTATTAAAGTAACTTTAAAAAAAATCTCAGCATGCTTCAAACAAGGTAGGCTACTGTCTTCTCTATGTTTCTCGGGTTCAGTGAGTTAGTGAGTTTTTATAAAGAACTGCACGGACTGATCCAGTGCCATTAAAGAACGAATCGTTCTTGTGAACCGGTTCAATTGAATCATTGAAACTATTCGACTCAACAGAACGCTTTTCTACAATGCAAGTTCACACAGTTTCCTATTAGAACGCTTCTCTGAAGTGAAGTGTATGTTATTATGATGGTAATGCAGACGAAACTGGATTTTATCTGTACAATGTACAACATAAGTCATGCTCATTTCAGTGATGTAACAATCCAGCCATTACGAAATTATTCGTGTGACGCTTAAGCAAATAACTTGTTGCTGGGAATTGACGTGTCATGTTTTTGTCGTTTGTTAATGTTATTTAGGTAAAGGCATATGAATGCAACATGTTGAAATTATAGGTTACAAAAAGGCCCCTGTGTTGATAAAAAAAAAAAAGTTTCATAATGAATCGGGTTCGAATTCCAGAATTTTCCAAGGGGAAAATGCAGTGGACAAACTCACAACAGCGAATAATTATGTAATAAAAGCCTCCTCTGTTAATTCAGTCATTGAATTTTGATAAAGCAGCGTTAATGATGATTTCGAATAACTTTTTCCTGAACAAAAAGTACACAGGATGCACATAACCTAACAATTGAAGTATTCACTAGTTTAATACAGCTGTCAAAGTAGACACAGATAAAACTAAAGTAAATAAGCTCACGCAAAAGTTTTAAGAGTTCAACGCACTAAGTTTCGTTTAGGTTTCGTTTCGTTTTTCATTCAATTCAAGACTTCCCTTTCCCATCAAAGAGTCAGCCGGCTCGCGCTTTTCTGCAACTTGAAACTTTGCGAAACACTGTCTCATAGCTCTTCGGAAATTTACATTACCGCGTCAATATTTTGAACAAAACTCGTCTACTTACCTCGGATTAAGTCAGTCTTGTTTATTAACACGTTAGTCCCTAAATGCTCTTAACAGAAAGCATGTCATTCCGTTGCTGCGAAGTCCACGGTGGACCAGACCAGACCAGTGTGGAATTCCGCAATGTCAAATATGTGGAAGCGCACATGGAGGTGTAGAGCTTTACCGTATAACACCGAATACTGTCCCGTACCATTCCATCAGTAACCGGATTCATCACTGATAATGAAGACAAAAGAGGATGTTAGAACAGATTGTTCTGTTAGGATAGGCGAGGCCAACGTGAAAAAAACAGTTTGATCCATTTTTCTAAATTAGTTGGTGTTGTGGAACAAATGCATAAATAAATAAATGTTTTTTTTTATTGTATATGCAAACTGTAGCTTCAATAATAATAATAATAAATGTTATTATTTAAATAGCCTATACAAACATACAATTGATGTAAAACTCATCATTGGTTTAAAACTCAAACTCTTTGTCCACAAACTTATTAAGTTCCTCCTTGTGCGTTCCACATCCTCAAACATGATGCACAGGATTTTGTTTAGAAGATATCTCATTAAAAAAAAATCCACAATGGTGATATCTAGGCTATCTATAATTTCACTCTCATATTCCATGGCTACACAAACCGTGTCATAACCGTACAGTGTTAAATCTAATACTTAATCTAATCGAAATGCATTATATTCCAAAACTCATAATTCAAACTAAGCGACTTTTCCTGATTTGTGGGCCGAATTAAACTTGTTATAACTCTTTATAATAATGTGATTGACATTAACAGTAGCCTACATAAGAATGGAAATCTACAATGTTGGCTTTAGTTGAAATGCTGGCCTATTTAATTAGGTTTTTAAAGCTTCATGTATTTCTATGGAAGTATGGCAATCAGTGTGAAAAGAATAGGTGACCTTATTGTAAAAGATAATCTACAGCGCCACTTAGTGGTCATTAGCATTACTACAGTAATCAGATCAGATCTCATATTTCAGAGATTTGCTCACAGACTGGGATTAAACCATGCTTTATCAGGACATTAACCATGCAGCATACATTATCACACCAGGACCATTTTAAAACGAGCAGAATTATCAAGATGAATAATGTTAGTTATAGGCTACATAACTCTATAACAAGAATTGTAGTAGTAGTAGTAGTAGTAGTAGTAATAGCAGTTAAATAGTATAACATGTGTAGTGCTTTCACTGTTGGGCTGACAGATGTCTGATATACAGTACATTCCAATGTGACGTATGTAAACAACTGTTATATGACAGAACATGAGGGACATTTCAAAATAAAAGTCACCGTCTACAAGCAGAATACAGTGCAGAAAAAATTAACGGAAGATGTCGTTTACTTAGACACTTGCGTGCCTTTTGATATATTCAAAATAGTAAGAGTAGTAAATAAACGCGAACCATCAACAAATAATATCAAATATAAACTTTACAAAATTACAAACGATGGCTTCAGAGTTCTCATACCGTACCTGAGGACTTTTAATGTAAAATCTGCAGTGATTTCAAAAGCGCTGCTCTCTGGGGTCAGACGAGGTATTACAACATCATACAGTCAGTCACTATGTCAACTCTGAGACCGGTATAGTTTCATGAGTTTCTTGAGTTCATTTAACTGGAACTATAATTATGATGCGGTCCATTTTGATCGTGGCGATTTTACTGTCAATAGCAGCTGCTTATTATATTTATCTGCCTCTGCCCAGCACTATATCAGAGCCATGGAAACTCATGTTTATGGATTCCATATTGCGTGGTGTAATGCATGTGGTAAGCTTTGCATTTGTTTCCGTTATATAATATATAGTCGACATTATACAAATATGCATAATTGTTATTTAAATGTTGATACAATATTTAAACATAAATAAAAATAGCTGACATGCCTGATCAAAGTTTAAACCCTTATACGTGTTATTTTCTAGGAATTAGAAAGTTAAGAGAAAGTTAGTTAAGAAAAAAAAAACTAACATTCTATATCATTTTTCTTTTAACAATAACTTTTGCAAAGGAAAAAGAAAGAAAAAAACATTTCCTTATTTGTCTTTTCACCATATTTTTACTAACAATATATAAAATATATATTTTACTAACAAATAGAAAGCTACAATTAAGAAGTTGTCTTATTTGTCTAAAAAATAAAATAAAAAATATTTGATCATTTGTTTTTTCACTATTTTATTTTTACTTAAATTTATTGAATATAATTTCAAACGAGTTATTATTTTCAATAAATGTTGTATTATTTTAATTGTTGACCTCTAAATGCTAAAATCACCAAACATTTTTTGTGTTTAAATTGATCATATATGTCTGGTTAATCTTATGTTAAATAAAAAATCTAATAGCTCTCGATAATACAGATTAAAGATGTGGAATTTGAGCCTGTAATGCTTAAAAATAACATTCCTTGTGTCCCTTCAGAATAATAATAAAAAAAAAATTCTTAAAGAGATTTGCTGACCCTTAGAGAGTGTTTAATAATCCCTCTCTCTGATCCCTCTAACTTGCAGTCTTTTTTTTCCATAGAGCTTTTTAGCTCACAATCTTGGACTGAGTCGACCTTTTGATATTGCAAAGTATGCTGCATCTTGGGATGAAATAAAAGGTCCACAGTCCAGCCCAGCAATCCGGGTCACAGAAACGTCATTTGGAGGAGTGCAGGCACAAGTGTTTGAGTCCACAGCAGCAGACCAAGAGCCTCGTTTGAAAAGAGGTGTGGTCTATTTCCATGGAGGTGGATGGACACTCGGCAGTGGAAGTAAGTGAAAATGCATGTGATTTCATATAAATAAACCTTTTTTCTGTTTTGGATATTATGCACAGAAGGAGTGAGGTAATAAAAAAATATTTTATTAGTAACTTTTGTTCCTTTTTTCTTTAAAGGGATGCAAACATATTACTTTCAATGCTGGTCTATGGCCGAAGAGTTGGATGCAGTTGTAATATCAATTGAGTAAGCAATTCTCTACTGTATAATTTTATTGCTACATCCATTTAGAGCTTCAATTGCATTAATTACCAGCTGTCATTTAAAATATAATTTGTATGTTCAGGTACGGGCTGGCCCCGGAGGCACGTTTCCCAGATCAGTATAACGAAGCCGTTCAGGCCTCAAAACACATCCTGACAGCCGAGGTGTTGGGTCGGTACTCCATAGACCCGAAACGAGTGGCTGTGTCAGGGGACAGCGCCGGTGCCAATCTGGCCGCTGCTGTGGCGCAACAGGTGTGAGAAATAACTGCAAATTAATTTCACTATATTTGCTGAATGTCACATACTGTCAAATTATGTTTCCTACTTATTTTGAGGTGCTGATTCCAAAAATAGTGCCTGTTTTGGTCTAGCACGTCAAACTGTCTTACAAAATATGATTTGTTTTATAGCATTTTATGTTTCAACAGCCATCTGTAAGGTGAAGATTCCAAAATCTTTTTTGTTCAGTTCTCAGATGATTTAATTCTGATTCAATTCTGGTCTTAATTCTGATTTCAAGGTAGGAATTATGCCCTGTGACAGAAGAAAAGGCAAAGATGACTGTGTAGAAAGTTTACTATATATTTATATATAGCAGGGGTGGCCAAACCCGGTCATGGAGGGCTGCTGGCCTGCATAGTTTGACTCCAACCCCAATTAAACACATTCGAACCAGCTAATTAAGCTCTTACAAAGCTTACTAGAAACTTCCCGGCAGGTGTGCTGAGGCAAGTTGAAGCTAAACTCTGCAGGACATTGACCCTCCAAGACTGAGTTTGGGAACCCCTGCTATACAGTTTGTGTGTGTGTGTGTGTGTGTGTATATAAGTTTGTGAAGAAATTTACATAAATTTTTAAAATATATTTATAGTTTGTGTTTATGTAAATTTCTTCAACATTGAATGGATATATATATAGTAAATAGTATTGATATAGTATATATAATAGTAGTGATATAGTGTATATAATTTTCAGTTTTATTTGGCAAAAAAAAAAAAAGCTTTATGTGATGATATTTTATCTTAGGCGTCATCAAATTAGGTAATATTAGGCCTTTTTTTTTTTTTGCAAATCAGCAGATTTTTTTTCAAGGTGCAGGCTGTGTTTTCATTACTAAGGAAAAAGAAGAGAAAATCACATTTTCTGTCTCTCTTCTCACAGATGGCTTTGGACAATAGTGCTCCTATTAAGTTTAAAATTCAGGCCCTTCTTTACCCTGCACTTCAAGCCTTGGACTTCAACACCCCCTCGTACCAGCAGAGCGGTCACATTCCCATCCTGCACCGTCCGCTCATGGCTCGCTTTTGGCTGGAGTACCTAAACGGGGATCCAAGACTAGTTGCGTCTTTGCTGGCAAACAACCATTCAACTCCAACTCCAAGCCAGGAGATAGCAGCGGCCAAAGCCAAGACCGACTGGACCAAGCTTCTTCCGGTGGCCTTCCAGAAGAGCTATAAACCCGTGTTTCCGCTTCAAGGTGACCCAAAGCTGCTGGAGAAGCTGCCAGGTCTGCTGGATGTGAGAGCGGCGCCTCTACTAGCTGAAACAAAAGTGCTGAAGGCCGTGCCGCCCGCTTACATCATGACCTGTGAGCATGACGTGCTGAGAGACGACGGACTCATGTACGCCACACGACTGGAGGAGGCCGGAGTGGACGTCACTGTTGATCACTTTGAAGATGGTTTCCATGGATGCCTCAGTTTCGCTTTTGGACCCTTTCGGTTTTCCGTAGGGTTTCGAAGTTTTAGGAGCTACACCCACTGGTTGAAGGAGAACCTCTAGCAGAGCCAGAGGGTTTTTTTTGTTGTTGTTATTTTAAATATATTTTGATTTCAAACATTCACTAATGGTTTTTAGACTTAAAATACTGTGCAACATGTCAATGCAATAGATTATGAAAAGCACACTGATCAAGCCCAAAACTATTAAAACTATGTTTCAGTAACAATACACAATTGTTTTAGTAGCAGTGGGTTTATAGTGCATGTAAGGCCACATAATGCAGGATAATCCAGATTATACAAAGGGGTTTTTAAATGTGAACACACTGATATTAATTCTTAAGTGTCATGGAAATGATTTTATGTTGTTAATATTTTATGTGATGAAGATTATAAAAATCTGCAGAGTGTGACAGAAAACAAATAGTCAATTTTTATTAAAAATATAAAATAAAAATAAAAAATGAAAATGAAGATATATAATTTATAAAAGTATTAAAAATGACCAGTTAGAATGTAATTTTTCTATTAATCTGCAGAGTGACCAAAAATAGACAATGTCTATTGAAAAAAAAAATAGTATTAAGAATGTCCACATAGACAGTAATTGTTCTATAAATATACAAATACATATATATATATATATATATAAATAACAAGTGTCAAAGCAAGCCCATACAAAAAATTGAAACAAGTTAAAAACAAGTAAAACAAGACACTAGTTTTCAAGACGCAGTAGTTCTCATATTTCTCAGTTAATGAGCATATGGGAAGACAAGACAGTTCATGTCTTTCACACTCAAGGTTTACATTTTTATTTACGTGCACAAGCATGCAATTGTGCTCTCTGCCCTAGTTTTGTGCAGCTGCATCTAGGCATGACGTCTGCACAGATGCGCATCACCAGGCCTCAAGGAGTAGACTCATTTCTTACTGAGTGATACATTCTGAATGCATGCATTTATTTCCTTGGGAAATAAACCATTACTGTATCTCTGATTTTCAGAGCAGAATCTGTGAAACAGCATATGGGAAAGTAAATGTTTAATAATCATACAATTTATTCAACATACAAGTGTGTATTTGAAAAAAAAAAAATGTTTGTAAAATTCAATGACAGGTTTACCATAAAAAAATAATGTGCTTTGTGCACAAAATGAGTTCAGTTCCACATCCTCAGGCCATACTGTATCTTTGTTTGGGACTGTTTATGCTGCCAGTACATTTCATATTTACACACTTTCATCAAGTTCCACTGTATCATCAGCATGGGTGTAAAATGGGTTAAATGTAATATTTGTTGTTATATTATATATGAATATGTATGATTTTCCAAAATCATGAATCATGAAAATGAAGAGACGAATCAGAAGTCTTGTCTACTTGTTCATTTTTTAGAAGGGTAAAATAGCGTGACTGAAATTTATAATGAAAACATTTATACTGTATATTCATTCATTGTTGATCGTGCAAGGTACACAAGCAACCAACAGAGCACGAAGATAATTTCAAACTAAAAGTCTCTGTCTCCATGCCGAATCCAGTAGAGGAAAAAAAATAGTACAACTTTTAACATTACCGTGTCGTTTATTAAAAATTTTACAATTTCCAATTTAAAGTTTATTTAAACTTTACGTTTTTGTGTTATTTAACAAGATTGAAATCATTTACTAGTAGTTATGTGCACTTAACTGATCTCAAAAAATTGGAGGCAATAAATGTAAAGCCATTTATTAGTGATAAAAATCACTAATAAAAACTGCAATCAAAGGTAAACAATCACTTAAGGTGGACCAAAGGACTTTTAACATAAAATAACTGCTGTGATTTCATAATTTCTACTATGTGAAATGAAATCAGGTGAAGTGTCATACATGCAGTCACTTTATGAAAACTGACGTTTGTGCTACGGTTCATTTTAGCATAATTAATAATGCGGCCCATTTTGATCGGGACTGTTTTACTGTCAGTAGCAGCTGCTTATTATATTTATCTGCCTCTGCCCAGCACTATATCAGAGCCATGGAAACTCATGTTTTCGGACGGATTGATACGTGGCATGATGAAGTTGGTAAGATTTTGTATTAACCCTCTAGGCCTCTTCGTTTAGGGGTCACATTTGGCTGCTTCGCTGTCAAAAGTGACCGAAGCCTTGAAATGTAACTTTTTTTTTTTTTCAGAAAAATCAGTGTATTTATTCAATTAGAGTTAATATATTTTTATTTATTTAATTATTTGTTTATTATTTTTCAATAATGCATCCTTTTATTTTAAAACAGTGAAAACATTTAAAATCCATTTTTTTAAGTGAGAATTGTGCCATCTGGTGGCATAAAAAAATAAAAAACTTGTGTAATGTCACGTGAACTCCTGTATAGTTCCCTATATACATACAGTACAGTATATACAGAGGCCTTTAGATTCCCATTATTTTAAGACATAATTTCTTCATTTTATTAGGTTTTACTTTTAGATATATATTTAGACATTCTAAAAGACTACTTTTTGTCAAGGTTTATATATGTTTAGTTAGATAAATATCAGGTTTTGCATTATGATTTCAATCAATCATTGAATATTCTCAAAATTTGCTCTGTAGCAGTCTTTCTGTGTGTGTGTGTGTGTGTGTGTGTGTGTGTGTGTGTGAGAGAGAGAGATAGAGAGAGAGAATATTTTGTATTTTTTTTTCATTTATTCATTTTATTTCACATATTCTAAAGACTTTGCTCTGTTGCAGTCTTACCAGTTCATTTCTGTGTGTGTGGGGGGGGTATCTATTTTGCACTCTTGATATTTTAGAGCGTCACCCCTTGATTGTTCTGTTTTGTTCTGCACAGTGGCTAATTTGTAGTTTGTACCATCAAAAGATTATCTTAGTTTTCGTATTTTTTCGTATTTCCCATTCATTTCCTACGTAAGGAGCCAAGTATGCCTTTTTTTCTTTTTTTTTCTGTTTTTTATTTTGACCCTTTAACATATCCGAATGTCCATGATTTTTTGTGTCTTCACATAGCTAATGTGACAAAAGTCACAAAGTGTCATATCATTCCGATGAAGCCACGATTTTTAAAATTTAGAAATATACATTAAGGCCCAGAGGGTTAAAATACTTACATAGCCTATAAATGCTATTACATTAGCATACATAATTGCACTTAAGTATCACGATTTACGGAGTTGACAGAAACACAACTGTTTTGTTTTTCTCTCAGAGTTTTTTAGCTCATGATCTTGGACTGACATCACCATTTGGGTTGGCAAAATACTATTCGGCTTGGGCGGATGCAAAAAGTATCGAGTCCAGCCCAAGCGTCCGAGTCACAGAAGCGTCTTTTGGAGGAGTGGGAGCGCTAGTGTTTGAGTCAACTGTTGCAGGGCAGGAGCAGATCTTTACAAGGGGCGTGGTCTATTTCCATGGAGGAGGATGGACACTCGGCAGTACAAGTACATCATAGTTTATTGTCTTATATATTTAATTGCATGTTGTAGACACTGGTCGAGAGAAATAAATTTGCTCAGCAGTCTCGATGCGCCCTCGCGTGGTCGAGCAAGGAAACACTTCTCAGATATTACTGAACCTTTTCGTGACACTTTTAGTGATATTATCTATGGTTAAACCTCTTCAGTTGCTCTCTCTGTTTTTATAGAGATGGAACCATATTTCCTTCAGTGCATGACTATGGCTGAGGAGCTGAAAGCAGTCGTAATATCTGTTGAGTAAGCAAATTCCTGGGTCTTGCGTAGGTCTTTGTATTATTAAAGGAGCTATTTACCTGGTTTCTGTTGTATATCTTGTTTGAATTGTATGTTCAGGTACAGGCTGGCACCGGATGCACGTTTTCCAGATCAGTATAATGATGTTTTTCAGGCCTCAAAACACATCCTGACAGCCGAGGTGTTGGGTCGGTACTCTATAGACCCGAAGAGAGTGGCTGTGTCAGGGGACAGCGCAGGAGGAAACCTGGCCGCCGCTGTGGCACAACAGGTGTGACAAATCCACGCATCAAATTGTCTTCATTACAAATAAAGGTTTCCTATTAAGGCAAGACATCACAGGTGAATAGTGTAAAGGTTGTAACTAATAAATATAACAATACTTCCCCAGTTGGTTATTGAAAAAGTACATTAAGACAGTTGTTTTGCATTTCAAGTTTTTTGAAATGTTATGCTTAAATATGCAAATGATGATTGATCTAATTAAACATGCACTCATTTGCATACATTTCAAGAACTGAAACTTGAACATTGCATAAAGGAAGGTTCAAAATTGTTTAATTCTGTTGACATTTCAGAGTTAGCAGTTTTTTTTAAGGGATTTTGGATATCTATTTGTATCAAGTTAACAAACCGCTCTGTAAAAACCTTCACCATATAAATAGGAATAAAACTGGTGTATGTAAGTGCAACTGAAATGGAGATTTCTGACTCGCCACAGGAGGGAAAATCATTTTGAGAAAAAAAGCCTTTTGTCTAGGCAATTGAAACACTAAAATGTGTATTTTGGATGTTTTCTTATCAGAAATCTGAAAGAAGACAGATTATGAAAGCAAAATAGCCAAAAATTTCAAGATGTGTCAGTACGCTTAATAATTTTACACTTCATCATGATGTCATCATCATGATCATAAATGAGGAAATCATTCAAAATTGTTACATTTTAATTAACTATAATTAATGTTTCATATATGTTTATTATATATATACATATATATATATATATAGTTACACTTTATTTTAAGGTGTCCTTGTTACACTAATTATACATACTAATATTAATTAACAACATGTTCTTACTATATGGTTAGGGTTAGAATTAGGGTTTGTCTTAGGGATACTTGCATGTAATTATGCATAATTCATTGTTATTATAATAGTAAGTACATGTAATAAAGTGTTACCATATATGTGAATGACAAAAACTGAACAGAATACAAAATAACAACAAACACCTAAATATTGTTAAATATGTTTTGTTTACTAGTGTGCCTTAGTATGTTATTAAAGGTATTCATTGTAAAAGATTGCTAATAATCACATTTCTTTGTCTCTGATCTCATAGGTGGCTTTAGACAGTAGCATTCCTATTAAATTTAAAGTTCAGGCCCTGGTCTACCCCGTGCTTCAGGCCCTGGACTTTAACACCCCCTCGTACCAGCAGAACACCAACATGCCCATCCTAGACAGACCAATGGTGCTCCGCTTTTGGCTGGAATACCTCAACGGCGAGCAGAAACTTGTTCCTGCTTTGCTGGCAAACAACCACACGGCTCTGGATCAGGGTCAGGAGATAGCAGCGGCCAAAGCCAAGACCGACTGGACCAAGCTTCTTCCGGTGGCCTTCCAGAAGAGCTATAAACCTGTGTTTCCACTTCAAGGTGACCCAAAGCTGCTGGAGAAGCTGCCAGGTCTGCTGGATGTGAGAGCGGCACCTCTACTAGCTGAAACAAAAGTGCTGAAGGCCGTGCCGCCCGCTTACATCATGACCTGTGAGCATGACGTGCTGAGAGACGACGGACTCATGTACGCCACACGACTGGAGGAGGCCGGAGTGGACGTCACTGTTGATCACTTTGAAGATGGTTTCCATGGATGCCTCAGTTTCGCTTTTGGACCCTTTGCGTTTTCTGTTGGAAGACGAAGTCTTGGGAACTACATCCACTGGCTGAAGGAGAACCTCTAAAGACTCATATATATATATATACTCTATGTTAAATATGTTTTAATTTTAAATTAGATTATTAAATTTAACATGCAGTCCAATATGAAAATGCTTCAAAGTTATTGCTACAAAATCTGAACAAGCATGCTGTTTTAATACAGGGAATTTATTATAAATTTGTATTTAATGTCAAATGATTTATGCAGTGCAATTGGAATTTATTAACAGATATAAAATGAACTCTAAAGTTCATGTGCATAAAAACTTTAAATGCACAAGATATTATATAAATGTTTGGTTTGTTAGCTTTCTTAAGTTTACACACTTTCTTCAATTAAACACTGAAATTAGTTGATCTGCATATAAACATACTTAAATTACATTTTTGGGTTATAATATACAAAAACAGTCACCAAAAAGAAAGAAAAATGAATAATAGTAATTAATCAAAAAAATTATAGGATGGATGGGGAAATTAGTAATATATATTATTTTTGGCATGACGGAGCTTTTAGGGACAGATATCATTTAAGATGGATAGCAAAGTTCATAAAAATATGTTTATGCCATAAAATCTTTTCTCAAAGCGTATCATTATGTTTACATATAACTTACGTCTGTTAAAATACAACACTGCTGGGAAAAAGTTCAAACTTTTGTCTGGGAATTGCAACTTCTTTGGCAGTTTCTTTGCTGCTGGCAGTCAGCAGTTTTAACAAAAGGGAATTTCCTAAAAACCTAGCGGAGTGGTGGTTTAATGAAACACGAGCTGGAAGGGAGTATTTAAGGGAAGCTATCTGTCACTGTTAGTGCATGGGAAACGCCGGGGGAGCAGATAAGTGCGGTGGAATGCGCCTCTTGCTGTTTTTCTCACCTGTGAGACACTCGCTATTATTGCATCTTTGCTTTTTATTTTCTAATTGGGAGTGTAGGGACAATAATACATTTCTCTTGTTTTACAGACACTACTCTAAATTCTCAGGGAAAAGCATAAAAACAGGATCTGATTTTTAAAGGGATCTATGTAACACACCCACATTTATGTCCTCTTTTCTAGCTCTTATTGTTTTGTAACCACTCTGCATGCCAGTTTCCAAAATGATACTACTATCTTCTTTCAGGTATGATGAGTATGCGAGGCAGTGAAGGCTGTAATCATGTTTCTTTTGATGCTGTGTTAAAATATTGCAATTGTTTGGGAACCGTCTTAATTATGTGATTTCTTGGCTACAAAATAAACCACTGACAATGACTGGCTTTTGTGAAAGATGTCACTGTTCTCCAGCACTGAGAGATCATAAAAATCACAAAACTGTAATATCTTGATGTCACAAACAGAGTTTTTCCAGCAAACATCAGGGATTTTTAATAGGAACAATATGAACATTTCTTACTAATTATGTCATAGACCAGCTGTACTACCCACATGGATTTTCTTAATACATAATTATATTTCAACAACATAATAAAAAAAAGTGTATGTTTTATATTTAAATTTGTATTTTTATTTTATTTTATATGTTTAATTATGTTTTATAAAATTAGCACTAAACTTACCAGAGCCATACTATCCAGTCATTTTATTAATGTAATTTTAATGTCTTAATGTACTTTTGTTTCAGCGTAATTAAAAATGTTTAATATTATTAACTTTTATATACATTTTTTATAGATTTATATATTTATGTATATATATATATATGTTTGTGAAAGAAATCTGCTATTCTATGAAAGCTTATTTCCACCACATGAGAAAAAAAATCAATTATGATAGACATAATTATATAACTTAAAAATTGGAATTATGAGATACTAAGCCATTTATGAGAAAAAAAGATTGATTCCCAGTGACAAACTGATAAACGTATACCTTGCACCTAATGTTTTGTTGTTTACATACTGAAATGAGATGTAATTATATTGATTATATTAAATTATATTATTTACTGAGGTATAAAAGAGATATAAACACATCTGGGTGTGTCTTTTTCACTGAAATCAAAAAATACAAAACAGAGCAAATGAACTCAAACTTTGTCTATTTCTCTGGCGCATTTATGAAAACCTCTTATTTGATCCAGTGTTTATTAACTTCCTTTGAAGAGTCTTCAAGAAGTTAGTTCTGTTTTTGCTTTTCAACGATTTCCTATGTGACTGTGACAGAAGGGTGAATTGCTAACTCTTTAAGTGAACACAGGCAGCATTAGCCTGCAGGCCGAACTGAGATTATCCTGCTGACTGGAATAACCTGTTTGTGCTTTGACAGAGAAACTGAAAAAAGCTCAGAAGTGTTTATGTGAACCTACTCAAGAGTGTGACAGGTCATGTCACATGGCCAAACTTGATCTCAAGAAGCTAGATGGCAAAGTGCGAGGCAGTTCCTGTTCCCAGCAGCTACATAACCTGATACACATTTTCAAACTTTGCATAATTTGCCTTCAGGAAGAGTTTTTCATGCCAACGTCTCAAATCCCCTGTAGATTATTATGGCACCTGTAATATGAGTAGTCAATGATTAATCAGGGAAAGCTGCGTGATTATTTCAAAGGAAAACAAGACCCGAGTAGTTCACATACCTAGCTCTTGGAGGAATGTTATCTTTCACATTGTTCATTGCTTCCTGAATTTAAGGGTAGTTGCTTGCACGAAGCCAGGCCTTCCATTTTCCTGTAAAGCAGTTAGTTCATTGTCAAAGCTATTACTGCAATATTCCTGAGCTGATGACAGCTAGACACTTAGTGACTCATTAAAAAATTATGTTTAATCAAAGCCTGATTTCATTTCTAACAAAGTTCTGTGTGGCAATACACACAAATAAATGGTTCACCTCCACTTCTGTGCGCTTAACTCTTGTGGAAGTGAATTCAGTTTGAATATGACATACAGTGTGAACAACCACAATAGCATTTTAAAACAGCAGCAAATCCAGTAACAGATAGTTTATATTTTATGTTTTACTTCAATACATTCTAAAAATCTGATCTTTGATGTTTTACTCCCCTATATGTCGCTCCTCATTAATTCACTGAAGACACTAAGACCCATTCCAAGAAGCAATAGCAATGTCAGATTCACACACAAATCATTTCTTTTCAATGAAACTGCTGAACTGGTTCACAATTCGCACTGAACCATTTGTTTGCGAATTGGCCAGGGCTGCTTTTCCCAAAAGTATCACAAGCCTAATTGGCACCAAATGGTCTCTACGATCTACTTGGCTTACAATGCTTTTAGGAAACTCTGCCCAGGCCAATTCACAAATGAATCATTCAGTGTGATTTGTGAACGGATTCAAAAACCACCATAAAGGCCTGTTCACACTAAAAAGAATAATAATGATAACTATAACAACTATAAACCTCCACACCAATGCACAGCAACATTCTGTTTATCATAAGTTATGTTGTCTGACACATTAAATGCTCGAGCTCTTTTAAAGTCAGATGGATTCTGATTGGTTTTCAATGTTTTCATCATTCATCAGCTGAAAAAATATCCTTTTGAAAGTTATTACAATGATTTTGTTCCTCTATGTTATTATTGCAATAGTTTTTGTGCGGATGTCACTATTCTTATTTAAAATTATTACTATGACAAACAAAAATGATGACATAAAAAGTCATAAATGTGACTTTAAAAATAACACATCATAAATAGCACCTTTTTATCTCATAAATATGACATACTTTGTCACAATTTCAATATTTTATGTCAAAATTATGACATTTCTGATCTTTTGTGTCAATTTGGACATTCTATGTCAGAATTTTGTTCATGTCACATTATGAATTTTTATCTCATAATTTGGACTTTTCTCCCATCCTTTTTCCATTCTTTCTCATGCTTTTTTGCTGGGTTTTGAGCAGAATAACTGTCTCTTAAACTGATTTTGATAATTAAAGAGACAGTTCAATAAAAAAAACGAATAATATATAAATAAAAAAACTTTCATTATTTACTCACCCTCTTGTTGTTCCAAGTCTACATCACTTTCCTTCTTCTGTTGAACACAAACAAATAAAAAATAAATAAAAGTGAACATAAATTAATAAATGTAAATGAGTGAATAATGACTTCTTGATCTATTCCTTGGTAGTGCTACAGTAATGCTGAAATGTATTTCATTAGATTAACTGTAGTTAAACTCAAGTACATGAGTTTGTCCAGCAATGGCGCTCACAGTACATCATGTACATCACTGAGTGGTCAAACTTGTGTAGACTGATGAGCATTTGAGCCTGTTTCATGTACTTTTCTATACTTGACATGTTGGCTTGCACGTTTGCACGCAGAGTCAGAGTTTAGCTCATCTATCACACTCCACCCAAGAATGACCATTTGGCTTTCACAGCCTCTTAATAGAGAAATACTGCCAAGTCCAAAAGCACACAACACCCCTCTAAGCCTTCACATTTTCATCTTCATAAATCAGCTGAGGAAATCTCCTCCTTAGCGGTTAGAGACTTTCTCAGCGATATCTGATCTGAATTGTATGTCTATTTGAAAACCTAAATAAATATATAGCATGCATTCATTTCAGCTCTGATGGCTATGGATGGAGTGAGGGCAGGCCGGCCCTCAGTACAATCCTCCCACATGGCGACGTGGCAATCAACATCAACCTTGGCCTTTTTCACCCCAGAGGGAAAACTGGGAATCTCCCTGTCTCCCTTCCCTCTTACTCAGGAGTGATGTCACTGAGAAGCACAATACGCCCTTGTATGCCGGTCTTTAAGTCTCTTGGCACTTTGATTGCATGGCTTAGGCATGTCAGAATATAATTTTAGCCCCCCATGACTTTATAGCTCCAACAAATGATTTTACTCTTTCACCCCTTCTTCATTTCCTCCTGCTCTGTTTTCCATTTTTGAGCATTTGACACTAACAGCGATTTTTTTTTAGATGATAAAGTGGGGCCCCCCCAAAATTGGGGGTCTTTTCACGAGCCAAATTCCTGATTCCCCAAGTGCAATGAAGCATTGAATCAAGGCCCTGTAACTCTCTGTGAAACCCCCCATTTTCTTCGCAATGGATATGATCACACATTCATCAGCGCTCTGTCAAGACTTTACGGCCCCTGCAGCTTAGTTTAAAAATCCCTTAGGAGGGAAAACCAGCCCTGAAGTCCTATTAGTTCTCACTTTAGCTTGCTATCAGTTTGGAAAAGTGCATAGTAACACAATGATATTACAGTTCAGCTCTATATAACTGTAGTGAACCGAAGGCTGACATGAAACAGCCCTGAGGCTTATTGTCATGCGGAATTACATTCAGAACCTTGAGCGGTGCTTTCCCGTGCAAACACTGCTATGCTAGAGCATTGCAAATTGTTGCCAGGGTGTTGCTATCTATTCTGAGAGGTTGCTGGGGCATTGGTATGTGTTCTGAGAGGTTGCTGGGGCGTTGCTATGTGTTCTGAGAGGCTGCTGGGGTGTTGCTATGTGTTCTGAGAGGTTGCCGGGGTGTTGCCATGTGTTCTGAGAGGTTGCTGGGGTGTTGCTATGTGTTCTGAAAGGTTGCTGGGGTGCTGCTATGTGTTCTGAGAGGTTGTCAGGACATTGTTGTGTGTTCTGAGAGGTTGTCAGGACATTGTTGTGTGTTCTGAGAGGTTGCCGGTGCGTTGCTGTGTTCTGAGAGGTTATCAGGGTGTTGTTATGTGTTCTGAGAGGTTCCTGGGGTGGTGTTATATGTTCTGGCAGGTTGTCAAGGTGTTGTTGTGTGTGCTGAGAGGTTGTCAGGGTGTTGCTATGTGTTGGTGTGTTCCGAGAGGTTGCTGGGATGTTGCTATGCAAAGGTGTTCATAATTCTTAAAATGGTGTTGTTTTCTGAGTGGTTTCTGTGGTGTTGCCATTTATCTGTTATATGTTATGGGTGGTTGCCAGGGCATTGCTGTGAGTCTGGGTAGTTGCTAGGGCATTACCACGTGGTTGCTGAGTTCTGGCTGATGACCATGGTGTTGCTATGTGGGTTTTTCCAGGGCACTATTATATGTTTGCTAAGGTTTGCCAGAATGTTCCTATGTATTTTCTTAGCCGCTGTTAAATAGTTGCTTACTGACTTAAGTCAAATGATTCCACCTACAAGTCTTAATGATATTCTGCTCCCTAGATATAGTTTTGGATTTTCTACTTTTGAAATTGTGATAGTTTACGATGAGAGAGTGTTCCTGTGAGTTTAGGAGTTGCTCAAACATTCAGCTCCAAGAAAAAGGGAGTCAGTGGGGGAGGATTTTCTCTCCGGTGCAGGACATCGGTCAATCATGGCGCCAGACTACAGTCGTGTTTCATGGGCAGAAGAATCTCCCTCCACTACCTCCCACACCAATACCACCCACACACTCATAAAATAGATCCTCAGATATTTCTGCTGATGTATGAATGTGGCAGGGTCACCATAAGCGATGAGTTTGTCACTCTTTGGCTGCAGCTTTTCCTGGCGTCAGCTAAAACAAACCTCGCCAAATCTACACTTTGCATTCACTTCTGCTGGAAAATCCCAAGTTTCCGGCCCGTCCACTGGTCGCCTGCCGTTGTGTTTCTTTTTTATCCTTCTTTGTGTTCCTCCTCCTCCCTTCCACTGTGTCTGTGCCAGATACGTTCAGATCCACAGTGCTGCTCATTGCATTGTTTAGGTTGCCTGCAATTCATGTCAACACCATGGCCTTCAGAGACCGCAGTCGAACGCAGCTGGCTGACAGAGATAGAGTGAAAGAAAGAAAAAAAGAAAGAAAGAAAGTGAGCGAAAAAGAATGGGTGTGGAAACAAAAAGAAATATTTGAATTAAGAACAAGGTTCATACCAGTATTTCCATTGTTCTACATGCAAGGACATTTTGTTTAGCTTTGTAATCTCTTGCTTTGGCTTCAGAATTGTGAATTAATGTAAACGATCACCACAAGCATTGTTTGACTTTATTGCCAATCAGACTGGTTCTTCACAATAAGCCTATAAAAGAGCACTGCTAATCCTTAATAAAGAAACACGCCCTCCATTTTCTGCTGATTTCTGCTTATGTTTGGTCACCTCCGTTCATCTGCTGTTGATTATTGAAGCTGATCTAATCTCAGCGTGACACATCTGGCACAAACAAGTCCATGAAAAAAGCAATATTGGGTAACTTTGCTGACGTTTGCAGAGCGGGACGGAGCATCGGAAGGCCCCTATCCTGCTCTGCTGTGAACTCGCATTGGGATTCGTTTTAAAAACCTCAGCGGTAATGTGAGAAACATGTAAGCACCCCCAGGTTAACGAGTAAATATGCTCTGCTGGAAACAGCAGTGCTTTTTAAAGAGTGTTAATCATATTTATTATGTCTTTAAACTTAAAAATCATACTCATGGATCAACAAAAGAAGCACTGTTTTTAATTAAACGTTTTGGGGGTTGTATAACGTTCATGTATTTTAGAAAATTTGTCCGTTTGCTTGGGATTGAAAGGTACTTGGTGTTATGAAGCACATGGAATGGCATGAGCAAATGATCTTGTCATGTAAAAACTATATAGCATATATAAGAGTTAGACATGGTTGGACAACAGGAAGAAAATGTAGTTGTACTTTTTGGACCCTGAAATTTACAATTGACTTTTTTTTAAAGGGGCCCACCAAAACCTGTCAGCTGAAGTTGATGGGAGTAACAGAATAGCTCTTTAAATCAGATGGCAAGAACTGGCCAGCCCCTGAGAAGCACAATACACGGAATACCCCCTTGACTTTGTAAATGGGACCAGATTGCAACCACATGTTAGAAATCAAATACAGTCAGAATTGGTCATGTTCTCTTGAACAAGAACAACGCAATATTACAATAGAACAATGAATCTGATTTAAAATCAGCATGTTCCTGAATGAAAATTTCATTAAAATAAAGATGTAAATTGTTTTAAATCCATCTTAAGCTAGTGCTTTGGAACATGGTAGATGGTTTCTAGATGCTGAAGGAAGTTGGTCATTAATTCAAGTTCTAATCCAAGATGTTCTTCCAGTTTAAACCAACTAATAGCCAATTTGCACCAGCTAATCAAAGTCAATTTACACAAGATATAAAGTAGTCTAATAATATAGTGTAATACTTAACACAAAGGCTTCAAAGCTCTGTAGTTTTAATTTTGGTGGGCATAAACATAATGCAATTCAAAACAATGATGACTGAGAGATGTACAAATTAATTTCTCAAAAATCTGATGTATTTGATATAACAATTTGTTTTAAAAATTATGCTACGTTTAAATGCTTACTTTACAAAAATCTTCAGATTTCACAGCAGAAAGACTTGATGGGACCTGAACGTTGACATTTTTAGAATTACTTTAAAAGGTAATTTACCTGCAAGGAGTATGAACTATAAATCAGATGACAGAATACGTATTCTTTAGCAAAGTTTATGACGTTTATAATTAAGGTTCCTTAGAAATTCATTCACCATATGTCAAAGTAGGGTTAAATGTGTCACGCCACTTTCACTTTAAAGGAACAGTTCGCTCAAAAATGAAAATTCTATCACAATTTCTTCAGCCTCATGTTGTTTTACATCCATATGTCTTTCTGAAACACAATAAAAGTGAACAGTGATTAAACTGTCATTCTGTTAAACATCTCCATTTGTGTTCCATGCATGGAATAAGGAAACCCCTGGGGGTTAGGAAAAACTTGAGTGGGAAAAATGATAACAGAATTCATTTTTGAGTGAGTTGTGACTTTAAACAAGATTTTGCAGCAGGACAATCACCATTTTATGAGACGACGGCTAAGCTACGTAACTTTCACAAGTAATTCTTACATATTATGATCGCACTGAACAAAAAATAAAAAATAAAAAAAACGAAAGAGGCTTTAAATACATTCATATCTTTACAGGAAAGCAAACCCTGCACTTAGTTTCCTTGATAGTCAAGCGCTGCCCCGCCTCCATGTTTTTTCATATGTAGAGACTGAGAAGGAATTCTGCCCCAGCTTTTGTCTCGCGCTGAAGTAACACACGCAATTGTCAGCATGACAAGCTCACACACCATGCAATATATCGGACTTCTGCTGCTGGCTGCAATTCTCCTGCAAACAATAGCCGTGGCTGTAACGTTCATATACTTCAGCAACGTCTTATCGACGGTAAGGAACGTTTAACAAGCGTTTTTATGCATGTTATCTCAGAACTTGTGCAAAGTTTGCCTGAACGCGTCGTTGTGCGTATTGCGACACTAGAAATGGACTCAGAGCAAATGAGTCTTGTTTGAAAGCGTTTCTCGGTTCGTTTGCTGAGGTTTCTGCCTGCATTTTTTTGAGTGGACAGCTGCCAACAGGTCGCTCAGTGGAGCCTGAAGTACAAGTTAAACAACAGCAAACGACAATCAATGGCAATGCTCAGTTTTTTTGCAGAAAAAAGTCAGCATTTTGTGTATGCAAAATATAACTTTCTATAATTATTATTGTATAATAAATTAAAAATAAGTATATAATGTCTTAATTTGTGCACTGTATGCATAGAACAGATTGTAGAATTTCATAAAATTATAGAATGGATAGATTGGCATTTTATGTATGCAAAATATTATAAATGCAACATAGGCTACCGGGTTTTTTTTTTCTTTATTTATTTTATTTTTATACATTTTTGTGTATACATACAATAATACGATTTAAGCATTTATAATTTTATAAAAATACGCAACATTATATTATTTTAGCATTGTATGCAAGCAAAATTTTTTAACAATACTTCCTAATTATTAGTAAATACGACATTTTGTAAACATGCAATGTAAAACCATTTTGATTATAAATACAAAATGTCTTAACTTTTAATGATCAGTCAATCATCATATAATAATAAAAATCAATTAGATATGATGACTTTATTTTCCATTGTATAAAAAGATAACTAAAATTGTATGAAAGTATAATTTCTAAAAGTATTTTTGCATTTTATGTATACAAACGAGAAAATCTATTTGATATTTTGACTGGCATGGACCTACATTTAATTTAAATAAAATAAGTACATGTGATATTCTGTTTATGTAATTAAAACAATAATTTTTATTACATGCACATTTAAAATGCGAAAATAGTACACAATAAGCTGTTTGTTTGATTACCGAGCAGAATATTTAGTTGTTGGCTTCATAAAATAATAGGTGCTAAAACACACACGTATGTATTTTTATTTGCAGATGAAAGAAACCTTCTCCAAGAGCAGCGTGTCGTGTCTGATGCGCGCCAACCTCAGAACGATAAAAGCTCAGGATCTGAACGCCGCGGAGGGAAAGGACGACCCCTGCTGGCAGGTCACGCAACAGCTCCACTTTCTGATTGAAAAGGTATCCGCTTCAGAGGGGGGTCGTGAATCATAAAGCTGGCCAGGGTGTAGACAATGAGTCCATTTATGACTTGGATCGTTTTTCCTTTTTTAATTAATAGAGGAATTTCCTTAATTATTACAAGCTTAAATTGAGGAAACCCAAATTCGCTAGAATCCCTATGCTGAAGAATTGATCCATGCACAACACTCATTGTAAAACCTTAAAAATTGAACCTTTTTTAAATGATATTTTTCCTCTTTTTAACAGTCAATGTCCAGTCGTTACCAAAAAGAAATTTCATCTGCTGTCAAAGGTATTTCACAGCACATTCATATTTTATTTTATGTGAAGACATAAAGTACGAGTGACCTAAGCTTGTGGCTTTTAACAGACGAAGTCTCACGTGTACTTCCCTCATTGGTGATCCAAGATCAAGACGATTCCCCTCGGCCTAAGATTGCAGCACATGTGACTGGGAGCTATATACCAGAAAAAGATGGAGGAGGTATGTATTGTTCCTAAAAATACTTTTTTAAGCTTTCTTTATTAGTTGCTAGAATTTGGTAAAGTTTGACTTCTGCAGCTCTTTTCAATTTCTGTTTTTGTACTGAATTATTACAACAACAACTCCTAGTTTATCTTTGGGTCATAGTCCACATTCACCTTTTAAGTACACTAAGATATGCAGCCAGACTGGAAAACCACTGTGCTATGCAAAAACAGCATTGCATTCCTGCAAATAAACATTGTTTTCATGTTAGCTTCCCTAAAAGGAAGCCAATAAACCTTTAAAGTAGGTCAGGGGACGTTTTACTCTTTTAAAAAACCAAACAGTTTCATCATATCTCTGTGGCCATTTGCCTGAAACAAAACGAGCCGAGTCTTTAAAACAAGCACTCCGTTCTGTTCGTCTGCCAAATGCTGAAACAATGCAGCTTTTCTGTCAAACCTGACCCATAGTCCTTCTCTTTGTCTTAACAATGCAGGTCAACCAAACAGGAAGGTCTACGGCCAGAAGATTCAGTCGTGGGAGTCCGAAAAAGGTCTGGCTTTCCTCCAGAACGTGGAGTTAAGTGACGGAGAATTGGTGGTGCCGCAGGCCGGGCTTTATTACATCTACTCCCAAACTTACTTCAGACACACGCTCATCGAGGAAGACCGCAAAGAAGAGGACGGGATGTCGGACGAATCGGTTCGGGGGAAACCGATGTTGCAGTATGTTTATAAAAAAGTAAGTTCGTATCCGGTGCCAATTCTGCTAATGAAGAATGCCCGGACGACCTGCTGGTCACGTGACACCGAATACGGCCTGTATTCCATCTACCAAGCGGGGCTTTTTCAGCTCGGAGGAGGCGACAGGGTGTTTGTGACGGTCAGCAACGTAAGCACCATTGACATGGACGAGAAGTCAAGCTTCTTCGGAGCGTTTTTGGTCAGCTAGTGATGCACAACTAGAAAACAGAGCACCTCACGGTTTGTTTTGAGCTCTAAGATGAGCAACAAGACTCGGCTTGCATGGTATTTCTACCTGAGCTTTCTTTGAACGGTCGCCAAGCGCCTTAAAACATTTGGACGTGCCTGCCGAGGTGCTCCGTCTCTTGCCAAAACAGTTAACCTTGATTGATGAGAGCTCGGAAAGGTGCAAATGTTTGGCGTTTTTACATTCGGTCAACGGATCCGATCGTAAATCAGCTCCTTGGTGAAACGTGTTGGAGCTCAAATCCAACACGTCTGCCTGGAGGGCGATGGAAAGCGAGGGGCTTGCCAGGACATTTTGGAAGTGAGTTGTTTGGACACGATGCGTCTATTCCGGGCAGGAAAAAGGAAGGTGTGACTTTAAGCAAGACTTTCACACCTGTGGAAGAGCTGCAGGCTTTTCCTGTGTGCTTCTGTCCTCTTTGGACTTGTGATTGTATTTCCTTTCTCACTTTTTTTTTAAAGACAAACTGCATATCTGGATGTAGAAATGCGGTTGGAGAGACTTCTAAATCATGCCTTGATTGTATTATTGACATGATTGTCAGCTTAAGCACTATAATTGTTTGTATTGTGAGTCATTTTTATATCATAATTCATTCCTTAAGCATGAATCTTGTACATTAGCTAAATGTGAAAATCACTGTGACATTGTAAAATGGTAAATCGTCTTGTACATAGTGTCTTTTGTATATAGTTTTACCAGCGCTGAACATATACTGAGGATTTTTGCATTTTTGGTTTGTTCTTTGTAGTGTTTGTTTAATTCTTTTTTATAACATTTATTCTGAAACTGACTTTCAGTTAAAAGTAACTATGTACGTTACAGTACACTGTGTTCTTCCTTTTCTGGATATTTTTCTTACCCAGACTATAATTCTTCTTATTAAATATGTACATTATACAGAATGTTGGTAAAACAATTATTGGGTGATTCATTATACCTTTTTAAGACCATGTAACTTTATTACTTCAATATTGTTGTAACAGTCTAAGTTAAGTTAATAATAAAATGAATTTAAAAAAATGTTACAACAATATTAATCTAGTTATATTGTCTTTAAAGGGATACTCCACCCCAAAATGTAAATTTTGTCATTAAACACTTACCCAAATATAATCATTCCAAATATTTTGGATGAAAACCTGAAGGCTTGAGTCCCATAGACTGCCAAGTAAATATCAGTGTCAAGGTCCATAAAAGGTATGAAAGTAGTCATCAGAATACTCCGTCGTGCGATCTGGGTTATATTTAGTGACTGGAAAAATTTTGTAAGCAAAGAAAACAAAAATAATGACTTCATTCGATAATTCCTTTGTCAACGGTCTCCTCTGTGTCTCTCCATATCACCATATGCTGCCTATGCTCTTCTGTATCATCTGCGCTATAAGGATGTGCAGTTTCTACATGTATTTAGCTTTGATTTGGAAATAAAACAGCGCATCCTTGTGGTGCGGATGACACAGAAGAGCATACAGTGATATGGAGAGACAAAGACACACACAATATCTAGACTGTGACAATGTATTAGGTGATTAATCTTTTATCTCAAATATTTGCTATCCACTGGAACTTTTACATTTTTGGGGCTTTTTTGTATTATGGCTATTTTTTAAGTTTAGCACTCATTTGACATTTGTAGAAAAATTTATTTGATTTACTATAAACAAGGAGGTTATGAATATGCAAATTGCTGAGGTATACATACAAAAAACAAAATCAATTCTTTCTGTATTCTGCCTACTTGAGTTCTCTGCCTACTTGTGATAAATGTTCGCAAATACAATTACTGGGCAGAGGTCCAGAACATTACTGCACCCTATGGATTTGTTTGATTTCACTATTAGGGACATATGATTCCAGTTAACATCTAGTATTCTTTGGAACATGACCAATTAATAATTCTATTTTTAACATCTGATGTTTTAGGTGCAGTATAGATGGTTCAAAGTTACTGTAGAAGAAGATGCAACACCAGTTGAAAACAAACACATTATATATGGATTTTCCCATCTTCAAGTTAAGCAGTAGTGCCTACCTAAGCTATATTTTTCCTGAGCTGGAATATTAATGAAATACCTCATTAAAATTGTATGCTTATAATTTATGTCAGCCCCTTTAAAGTGATTTTGCACTGGTGAAGAAGAGCTACCAGGATATCCCAGCTAAAAAAATGCCACCTCCACAAGCTATACCCACCTTCATGTTACTTCTGGTTGATTAAGTCAGGAAAAACAACATTGCACACGTACAGTTCAGTCATGGACAGTCATATAAGTTATGCACTCACATATGGACAACATATGTTTCATTGCAAAGTCTTGTTGTGATTGCAATACACTCTTGTAATTGTTTGCAGCACCCATTGTTAAACATCACATGTCTGTGCAGCTGTGTTTAGCTTATTCCATTTGCATTCAAGTTTGGATATATATACACAGTCACACTAATTAATACATTTATCATTTAAACAACCTTTCTAAACTTGTCAAAAAGGTTTATAAAATCACCTTCAGAAAAACAAGCAAAAACAAACTATGCAACTTCTAAGATAAAGTGATTTTTTAAATGAAAGACAAGAGTCATGTTAGGATTTTTCTTTTTTTGTGGAAATATGTTACATTTATATTACAGGTATTTAAATGCCCCAAGGGAAAAAAATAACAGTTTGAGACAGCAAAAACTAGCACAATCAGGACAACAACATAATTTAGACAGAAAACCGTACATACTGCATCTGTGTGACTTGCATCTGTAGAAATGGTATCCAGCTGATGCCCTGGGTGGACCGTAATCTATGTTAAGTGATACCCAATAAATACTGCAAATGCTGTTAATGTAACTTACAAAATATATCATAAAATGTACTTTTTAAATCGAATTCCTTAAGTCTGTGTACAAAAACTGTTTATAAATACAACCAGTCTCTACTGATGCTGTAGGGTACCACTCATATAACAGGTCTCATCCCCTAACCTACAAACTGAAAATCTTCCACATATGCACATAGCGTGACCCACAACAATGAGGTCAGGTATATCTTGCCAAAGATTCATGCCTTACAGATCACTTGTACTTGAATGTAAAAAAAGAAAACCTTTCCCAAAAGAAACTCTTGACTTACAGTATCCCACCTCACCGCTCCTCCTAAAAGTGTGCAAGAAAACCAAATTGAATAGTACAAATGATTTAAAGGCATGAGCTTCAGCAATAACTAGTTTAATTGATAATGTGAACTGGAACAGAATCACAGTAGCTGCCTTATCGCTGACTCTGCTGGCATCAGCCCCCTCGGTACAGTGCCCTCACACTGAAAGCAAGCCGGTTTGGAATACAGGGTGATGTTAAAGGAGAATCATCTGGTATTCAGTCAAACCTCATGTCCAATGGTTCATCGAATCCTTTATCTTCGTGTGGCCCTGTAGCCAAGAAGGAGGCCACAGGTGAGCCAGCCGCCGTGGAGACATTAAGCATCCCGCCGGCGCCACTACCGGTGGCGTTCCGCACTGCGATGCTGGTGACGTTGATGCCTAGAGTGAGTCTTGTCTGCTCGAGCGCCTTCTCTGGCACCGCGAAGGCCTCCAGCTTCTTTTCGCCATTGGCCATGTAGGAGTTCTGGCAACCCCTGCATATGCAGTCCAGACAGGCTTTGCGGTTGGAGTAACAGGGGCATCGCTGTCCACGGCATGTAAGAACACTTGGGTTTTGAGTTGCTCTGCCGCACTTGCAGCCCTTTTTCTCCTGTGCCTTTTTGTACACTACTTTCGTGGGGCTTCCAGGAATGAGGGTGTTAGTCAGAATCCGTTCTTTCGTCTTTTCCTTTGACTTCGGAGTGCCCTGTTTGGACTTAGTGTATGCCTTTTTGGGTCCATGGTTGTCAATGGTCTTTTTGACAGTTTTCGCAGGCACCAGTAATGCCTTGCCAACCTTAGAAAGACCACCACCGTTGGGCACCGCCGCCATGTGAGGGATAGTCTGAGCAGGAGATTTAGGTTCGCATTTGACTGGAACAGGGGCGGAGGCACCCAACGTTGGGCCGCGGACGAAGGTTGAAATGGGTACAGGCTGAATCTTCTCGCTGTCACTTTCCGACCGCGACCGCTTCCGGTTGGACCGTGGCATTCTGGGCGTCACCGCGGAACAGGATATTCCCAAATGTTGCGGATTCTTTTGGGACATTGGGTGCTGGGGCAAAAGAACCTCCTGCGAGTCTTGCGGGAGAGAGGAAAGCTGCCGAGCAGAGTTGATCGACGCAAATGGTCCTTTCAAGTTCGCTGAAGGTTCGAGAGTCGACTGCAATATCGCAGGGCACTCATCCTGGGCGACATGGTCTGGTTCTAGAGTCCTGAGCACTTCCTCTACACTCAAGAGGAGAGTCCCGCCATCATGTTTAATATCCTCGCCAAATCCACAAATGTCCATGGTACTGGTACAAAGGTCCTCGCCAGCAGCTGCCACTGCCTCGCACACTGGGATCTCATTTGTGAAACTCTCTTCTTTCACTGCATTGCCCCCATTTTCCACAGGGTCTGGAACACTGGCCTCTAGTGAAGGTAAACTGGCGGTCAACTCCTCCACGTTGGTCAAGCCATTGCAGTCCTGGAGACCGTTCACCCCTAGAGGACTGAGGTCTTGCTCCTTGATCTCTGTCGATGGGGACTGGCCCTCATCGGGGAGCGTTTCTGAGGTTGAGGGTGTAGGGGACTGGTTTGTCAAACTCAGGGAGAGTGACTCCTCCCCCTGTCTGTTGTCAAATGAGAGGCCCTCATTCAACAGAGCCAAAATGTCTGGGGACCCTCCCACAGTACTTGAAATGTGCTGGGCGAGAGGAGAGTCTGCGATGTACTCGCAGAGCTTTCTGTAGCAGTCCACCAAGATGCACAGCTGCTTATTCTCTTCAAACTGCTCGTAGTCTTTACACCAGCTGCACGAGGGTTTCATCATCATCTTTTTACCTTTACATGATTTACAGACATAGTGCTGGCACGATGAGTTTGTAGGAGCAATTGGATCTTGTAGCAAATTGCCTAAATAAAGAAAGAAACCATGTTTAGGCCATAAAACAACAGAATAGGTATTATAACAAAACATCTACAAGCTAATTACGTAAAGAGCAGCCTAAATAGGCAGCTTGGGTGCTGTACCTTTAAAATTATCATTCTAATCAGTTTTGTGCCTCATGAGCAACGCAATAAAAGCACTACATTGTATCTAAACAAGACATGGTTCTGTAACATTCAATAAAAGCCCCACATATGTGCTGATGTCAAAAGGGTCATGTGATCTTGCATGATGTCGCTCATATTACATGCTCAGCATATGGTTAGCAGAGATCTCAAACGCAAATGCACTGTGTTTATAAACACATGAACATTATGTAAGCATGCAATGCTTAATATAAATATTAAGCAGTTACTGTTGCGATTACAAAATATGCATTGATTATCAACAGCTATATTAGAAAAAAGGAGATTAGCAACGAATTGCCATCTCATTCAAAATAAAAGCATTACTGCAAAAAGGGTTTCCACACCTATTGACCAATCAATTTATTACTTGCAATCAAACTGCATTTTTAGCTAATTATAAAGCAATTACGATATGAAATTATAAATAATGATTTGCATTACTGGAAAATGATTTAATAATTATTTATAATTTATATTAACATATTTAATACTCCTTTGTTATGGAACCCCAGTGAAAAATACACAAACTGTTGAATATAAATATATACATATATAATATAAAATTATAATGATTTGCATGCCTGGACAATAATGTGTGTTTCTTTAAATGTATTTCTAATATATACATTTATAAATAGATATATAATTATTATATATATACTATATGTATATGAACAATTTGAATAGTTCCACTGAAATCCTGTAAAAATGGAATCTGGGTAACTGGGCAATTTGTCTCAAGCTACCGGTTTTATTTGAATGAGCAGGCAAGCTATTACTATTCAACCTCCATGCATCTATAAACACAGAGCTTGTATGCACGGCTGTGTGTCTAAATGCCCAGGCTCCAGTTGTCATTGTAGGTCAGGAATTTGTGGACTGAATGGGGGTGTGTCATGGTCGGTGGAGCTCTGAGAGCAGCTCTAAGCGTGCAGTGATCAAGCAGAAGTGATCATGCAAGCATGCAGTGATCAAGCAGAATAAACGGGCTCTCACCACACACAAGGCAGGCGAGAGACTGTCTGAAAAAAGGCAAGAGCTTATAGATTTCCGCCAAAGCCTGGGGGTCCCGGGGATCGCACTGCAGCACCGACCGACAAGCTGACACGTAGAGAGTGGTCGCATTCACCGGGTTCATCTCAGCAGTGTCGAGCTAGACAGATCCAGTTCGGGGAGGAAAAAAAGAGAAGGAGCGACAGTACAAGGCTTCAGTCCCGCCGGCAGCCCACGTATCATCAATGTCGATGAACCTGAGCGTGCAAGTCCGTCGAGTGTGAAATGCAAGGGAGATTTCAGCAGATATGCTTGTCTTTACATCGCATGCATTAAAACCACTCCATCTTAACGTTTGCCCCTCTTCCACGGCACGAAATACGGCCAGATCATCATCGTCATCATCGGATAAAAGCACATCCACGTTGATCCGATTGAAAACACATTCAGCAATGCATTTGCACAATTTCTTGCATAATTTTTTTTTTAAATTCAACAACACACTGGTGGCGCTCTTCACCCCACCGGGCCTCCAATTACCACCAAATTCAAACAGAGAGCACAGTCCAACTCCTCGTCTTGTCTTGCATGAACGCAGTCCTTATTTGCAGCGCTATTCCATAGGTTTATTTATTATTCTTGTCGTGCATATACGTGATCAGGCTCAGATCATCATAGCGGCAGCACACAAACACCGTCACTCTGTTATTGTCCGCCGCTCTTCATGGCGCTGCAAATACCGAAAACAGGCCGCTTTTTGTGCACCCAGTCTTCCAGTGCGTTAGGCTGCCAGATATTCACCGTGCATGCTAGCGAAGTAATTTCAGCTCGGGTGTAACAAAGCGCCGTTGAGTTAGCTGCGCCTCAGGAACAAAAACAGGCCGCTTCGCTTCTTTTTAGGATTTATCCTGCCGTTTCCTTTCGTTTTGGCGCGTCGTACGTGTTACGCGTGATAAATATGCGAATTTAATATCCACACCATGTGCACAAATTATTCTTTGGAGAAAACCGTATGGATATATATTCAGTAGCGATATTGAAATGTATGTGTATTTGAAAAGGCTTCTCCCCTCCCTTCCTCTCCGCATTAGAACAAGGAGGGGGGCGCTGCTGTCCACCTCTCGCGAGATCAAAGGAAGAACGGCTGTGGAGAGAGACGCTCCCGGGAAGGTCTCGCGATAGTTTTCCCGGTTTGGGAGGCTGTTGTGTTTAACTCGCGAGAAGAGAACGCAAACTAGTGTGGGTGACTGGTTCCCTTGGTTACATAAACGTTATGATGTGGGGCGTGGCGTATACACATCTTTGGGGCGTGGTCTCAAAAAAACGCAGGAATAAACATAACAAACAGTAAGTAAAACATCATACGTTATTAAAATAGCAGTGAAATTACATTAAAGATAAATAAATAAATCGATCAATTATTTTCCCATCCATTTTTTTTCTCTGAATTGTAAGGCTTACACAGACACTATTAATTACTATATCTACGTCTATCTATCTATCTGTCGATCTATCTATCTCCAGAAAACATTTCAACAGCACCATCTTAAGCGTGCAGCAATTAATACTAAGCTATGAATAAAAATATTTTTTCTGCATAGCATACTTTTCAGAATGCATTGATTTTTCCAGCTTCAGATGGTTATTATAGCTGTATTATAATTGATTTAGACTGACAGAACTTTAGTTTTTAGTATATATATATATATATATATATATATATATATACATATATCAATATATATATATATATATATATATATATATATATACACACATACACACACATACATACATATGACATTAGTATATTTAAATCTATAAAATATTCTATATTATTTTGATATTATATTTATATTAAATAAAACAGCACAGTGTTGCATTGAGAACTAGTAATATCTCCATCTTTGAATTTAGTTTGATTATGTTGGCTGGAAGCCGGTTTCCCAATAAACCCAATGTTTGTTGACTCAATCCTTACTCTGTTCCTTTACCATGTCTCAGAGACTTCTCTTCATATTTTGAGGATCCTGAGAATGTTATTTTTACGTAGATATGCCTCACAGAATGTTAAAACCAAACTGAGAATAATCCAAACAAACCTTGTATGTAGCAACAATTAACGTGTATTAGAAACAAGGTAGGTTTCACAAAGTTCTTTTGAAAATACTTGACAATACTTTTAAATACTTTTATTTAAACATTGTTTTTTTTTTTAAAAGCAAAGTTTGAACAGTGAAAAGGTTAAAATAAATGACAATCCCACTGTTTGATCGGCGTCTCGACACAGAATTGTATCTAAAAGCACCGGTCTAAACAAGGGTTCTGACATCACTCTTCAATCCCACACAGGCTCAATCAAAACCTGCTCTGTGGATATTCAGATGGACCTAAAAGCCCAATAAACCACCAATACATGTTCACAGCAATACAGTATTGTGTGAAAGCTACAATGTTTCCACAAACGCACAGTAAAAAGGTAAATCACTGAGCAGACTCTAAACAGAGGAGGTAAACATGTCTTTAAAATGAGAACAAACAAGTTCTTCAACAAAAGGTTCATATAAAACACACGACCAGTGTCTTAAGTAATGAATACTTCTGTGTACTTCCTCCTCAGATATCCTCATATATCTGAACATTTTTAGTTTTAAAAAGTTGTTCTGAACAAATGTGGGCTTAGCTTTTATTAATCTGACAAATCAAGAAATCTAACACCAAATTCAAGCCATAATACATTTTTAAGGCCAATAGTACAAACCTGAAAGGAAAATTAGGGCTTTAACATGAATGCTTTCTAAATTTCACCCTGAACATGAACGGGTGATAATCTTAAAATAGCTCGAAAGCAATCTGTCCGAGCAGTGTCTGATCAAACCACATCTGCTCGGAGATATCGATGGATGATATGTAAAACAGGAACCGACGCTGCGGAGATGTTTCTGAAACTAACACCAATGTAAGACCAGCAGATTACAGAATTGACCGGCTTTTTTTGGTCCTTATGAACTGAGGAAATGCTGACTGACAGGAAAGGCTCACAATGGAATTATGGCCGACCACAAAACTAAGAGAGGAAGCTCACATGCTTGCGTACAGTTGTGTGAAACTGCTATTAAAACACAAAATAAACACTTAAAATGTGATTTTTGTAGGTTGCTGGTTGTGATCTCCCATAAAGGCTGAAATCTCTCTCAAAACATCTGCATTCCGAATCCCTGTTAAGAGGAAGAAGACAACAAGATAAACCGATTAGTATTTCCTTCTCAATAGCACTGATTCAAATCAAAGCATGTTCAGAATGGCGTTTAAAACAAAGCAGGTTTTTTTATTTGAACGTTTACATCTGGTAAGTTACATTGTTATACATGTATCTAATGTACATATGAATATCTTAAAGGTGCACTTACAGAATCATCTTCCATTATGGCCGTAGAGTCAAAAAAGTCTGGTCTGAGTTCAGCTCTTTCTCTCCGGTTTCTCGACGCCGGCTAAAATGCAGAACGGACAAATGACCTCAAAGATCTAATCTTACAGATGAACAGATGTTGTAATATGAACCGTAGTCTTGGCTGTCACCAGAAACATTACAAATACACTAAAGAACTCTGAAAACAGAGCTCAGGACATCTGTAAATTCTTACCAAATCTATCACCATGGTGTCCTCGAATTCCTCATTCATGTCCTCTAGCTGACCGCGTGAGGACATCATCACGTCCTCGAAGATGGGCTCGGCGTCATCTTCCATGAGGCCTCGCCTGAATCAAATGACAAGTTTAAGGATATGAGAAATTGTAGTTTTGTGATTATTTCTTTCTTAAACTAGGCTTATAGTTAGGCTAATAAACTATTAATCTAGATTTAAAAAAATGTATTATGTATAATTATTTTTTTTTTTTACATTTTTAATAAAACATATGTGTGTCTGGACCACAAAACAAGTCTTAAAGGGTTAGTTCAGCCAAAAATGAAAATTATGTCATTAATGACTCACCCTCATGTCGTTCCAAACCCGTAAGCTCTCGGACTAAATCTAAAATATCTTAAACTGTGTTCCGAAGATGAACGGAGGTCTTACGGGTTTGGAACGAAATGAATGTGACAAAATAATCAAATAATTTTCAATTCCAAAAATCATCTACTTTAAGTAGCACAAGTATATTTGTAGCAATAGCCAACAATACATTGTATGGGTCAAAATTATCGATTTTTCTTTTATGCCAAAAATCATTAGGATATTAAGCAAAGATCATGTTTCATGAAGATATTTAATAAATTTCCTACTGTAAATATATAAAAATTATTTTTGATTAGTAATACGCATTGCTTTGGAGTTAATTCTGACAACTTTAAAGGCAATTTTCACAGTATTTAGATTTTTTTTTTTTTTTGCACAATCAATCCATACATCAATGGAAAGCTTATTTATTCAGCTTTCAGACGATGTACAAATATCAATTTCAAAAAAATGGACCCATATGACTGGTTTTGTGGTCCAGGGCCACATATAATTAAATATATTTAATTCTAACAATTATTACTTATTGATAATAAACAAAAATGCTATACACATTTTTAAATATATTAAATCTTAATGATTAAAAATGTATTATTATTGTATAAAATTACATACTTTTTAAAATATTTCACAAAAATATAAAAATATATTTGATAATTTTTAATAATATTGCTGCTGCCTTTTTATAAAAGCAATAAGCATTTTCTAATTTATTAATTATATACGTGTTAAATATTCTACTATGAAAGTGAAAGTGACGTGACATACAGCCAAGTATGCTGACCCATACTCAGAATTCGTGCTCTGCATTTAACCCATCCAAAGTGCACACACACACACCGTGAACACACACCCGGAGCAGTGGGCAGCCATTTATGCTGCGGCGCCCAGGGAGCAGTTGCTCAAGGACACCTTAGTCGTGGTTTTGCCGGCCCGAGACTCAAACCCACAACCTTTGGGTTAGGAGTCAAACTCTCTAACCATTAGGCCACAACTTCCCCACAATTATGTCATATATATATATTCTATTCTATTCTGGTTTTAGTCACTGCACACTAGTTAGAATTGCTGTGATGACTTCTCATGCCTTATTGTTTTAGTAAAGGACACAAAAGCTTTCTGAAATGTCAACTGCTTAGCATTAAAGTCAATAGTGTGAGTACGTACACCTGCTGTCTCACTCCACCACTGCGTGATTTCATGTAGTTCATCCCTCCTCTCTCTTTTCTGTTCACCTCCTCCATCTTCTGCTGATCCAACCATGACATCTGCATCTGAGGGCTGAATGTGAGGGAACAAAATGATAAAATGATGCAAGAACAGTGAGAGAATTGCTTCAGCAGGAGCTCAGGTTACATAAGAAAACAGTATGTTCTGCATAATGTTTCTCCAATCTTTCAACAAGCTGCCTGTTTTTATTAGGCTTGAATGCCATACTTGTGCATGTAGTCTGGTTCTGAGCCCGGTTCAGACGAGTCTTGGTCTGGGATGTGATCTGCTGCCTGTCTGGGGTTTTCTCTCAGGACAGTGGATGTGAGCTGTGGGGTGTGGAGGCCCCCTGGTGTCTGAAGTGTGTCATTACGCACTACCCATGAACCCTCAACACTCTCTTCTGTGAAATGACACAAAAACATCAATGTAAAATCAGATTATTCCTAGACTATGTCAATGCTATGGAGTGAGAGACAAGGGAATAATATGATGTTTTATATGCAGTCTATAATTTAAGATGTCTTGTATGAAACATTAAAAGTTTTATTCTACCTTCCGGTCGTCTTTTGTGCTGTGGCGGTCGACCCCTTTTGCTGCGGACCGTGCTGGCTTTGCTGGTAGAGCTGGTGCCGGTGGTGACAGACAGTCGGTCGTCATCTCCTCCTGTCAGCAGGGAGTTCCTGTACGCGATGAGAGGCAGCCAGACATCCTCTCTTCTCTCCATCATATACTCCGTCATAAATTTCTCCAGATACGAATGACTGTGGCACGAACACATTTATAAGAGCCAATCAAACATATTGTAACATGTACAAATACAGTATTATACATAGGGGTGTAAAATCAATTTATCATGATTAAGCACATATATAAAATGTACACATATTTGTAGTCACAGTATTGTATTTAAGTGTTTTTTTTTGTACTGAGCTGCCATAATTTAATTTTCCTTTGGGGATTAATAAAGTGCATCTAATCTATTCTATATATTACATTATTATATTTCTTAAATATATACACGTATGTGTGTGAATATATATATATACATATAAATATACACAGTATATACACATGTATTATGTAAACAGACTTTTTATTTTGTATGCGATTAATAATGATTAATCGATTTTACAGCCCTAACTAAATGTCTGGAAACACAGTTTTGATGATGTTGTCATTCTAAATGATAAAAATAATAGCTATAATAATGACTTGAAGTGGTATGTCCACCAAATCATGTTGTTCCAAATGGCTTTCTTTTTTTCTGTTGAACACAGAAGGTATTTTGAAGAACATTAGTAGCTCTATTTTGGTTCCCATTTACATTGTATGGAAAAAAAAATATCATAGGAACTGAAAAAAACCCCCCCAAACATTTGGATTCTTTATAGTATGTTAATTTATGTTCAACAGAAGAATGTAAGTCATTCAGGTTTGGAATGACATGAGGGCAAGTAAATGATGATTTTCATTTTTGGATGAACTACTCCTTTAATAGGGGTGTTCACATTTTTTACTGCTACACAAAATATACATACATAAAACAGTAACAAGGCGTTTTCTGCACTTACACAGTCTTTTTATCTTGTCGTAGGAGTTTGGAGGAGAACTCACAGAGCACCTCCAGGAAGGCCAGGTTCGGTGGGGGGTACTCTGGTCCTTTTGGATTCGGGACCTTGAAGGCGAACTCAATCCCATCCCTATGTTTGTTATATAGAGTTATAAAAAACAACGAAGGTTATTAAAGTCAGTTCTGGTTCTGCCAATAATTGCTTTTAATTCTTTAGACAGAAACTGTGTAGTAAAGATGAAGCAAGCCAAGTTTCTCACTTGTGCAGTGTGGCCACGGCCTCTCTGGTTTTGATTTGGTCCAGCCCAAATGTGAGTGCAAAGCGACGGGCCAATTCCTTAATGCCACTGACATGTGAGGACGTTCGGTCCAGGTTAGGTCCTTGGTCCTGGATCAGCTCATTGAAGAGCTGCAGACAGGGAAAGTGTCCAAATCGAACATTTAAAGCATTAGGGAGGAAAGTTGTACAAGATTCAAAAATTCATAGCCTGTGAAAATTATCTAATCCTAAAAATTACATCTCATACCTGCTGCAAGCTGAGGATAAGGGTCTTTGCACACTGGATCTTGTCCATCTGTCTGGTCTTACTTAAGGTTTCTTTGATGATGTCTCCATAGTCATTGTAATACTGAAAAATGAACACCAGTCATTTGAATCACATTTTAACCATACAGAACTCTTTGGCTTAAATTGATCAGGTTTTCATACCTTCATATATTGTTTGAAGATGTCAGCAGCAGCAGGCATGTCCACAATGTCGTAGATGATTAGTTTGCTGAAGGCGGCCAACAGATTCCTCCTCTTATGAAGGGCCTCAATCTTATTAGCTTCATCCTCTTCATCACCCTCTGAAAGAAAAATAAAAATTTAAGGTAGAGTCTGTTTAAGAAGTTTTGATAGAAAAGTCTTTTCTATATGCTCTATAAATAAATTCTCCAATTTCTTATTTTACTGTCAGAGATATCTCTGATCACATAAGTCCAAGTGCATCAGAACACACACGCACCCATGCTCTGATTTTCATCATCCTGGTCGATAAACACGTGATCCAGGACAAAGTTGAGCAGTTCATTCTGGAGAGTGCTGTCTGGATTGAAGACCAGCGGCTGCAGAGCTTCTCGGCCGCCTGAGACCAACTGGTGACTGAAAATCATCAGCAGGTCACATAGCAACATGAAGGCCTATGAAGATAAAACAGACAAACGCTTACATTTAATATGTGAATGTTTCAATGTGCACTATGAGTCACTCTTTTTAAGATTATAATTAAAGAAGACCAGCAAAAGGTCACTAAAATGCCTCCACTCACCTGCTCTTTGACTGGAGTGTTCACATTAGACAGGCACTGTTGGCAAACCGCTAGAAATGACTTCACCACTCTCCTTAATGCCACAAGATCATCCTGCGCAGGAAACAAATATGAACATCCACGTAACTTAATTCTCAGAGAACAAAGATAAGTCAGGCTAATGTACTTGGCAACTGTATATTATTGGCTCTACTGCACCTTTGATGGACATCCTTCAGTAATTTTCACTAGTTGCCACAGGATGGAGTAATGAGAGCACTGCAGAGCTTGGACAGCGATCTGACCACAACACAAGAGAATATGGATTCATCATTTAATGCACTGAGTTACAAAAGGCTATTAAACATGTTAAAGCATCTGACATTATGATGTATATAGAAGTTCTTATGTTATCAATATATGTCTTTTTTTTTTATTGAATACAGTTTGCCAAGCTTTTATTTTTGGTTTTGTACAACACTACATTTAAAAACTATGGGGTCAGAAAGATTCATTTTTTTCTTACATTTTAAGTCTTGTGTGTTCATCAATGATGCATTTATTAGGTTATTATGCATTTATTATTAAAGAAAATCAATAATATGCAAATTTAATGCTCAAGAAACATTTCTTACTATTATCAATGTTAAAATGCTACTTAAATATTTTTTGAAAACCATCAAGCATTTTTTTCCCGGGATTCTTTAATGAATAGCAAGTTCAAAAGAAAAGCATTTATAGAAAATAAAACATTATAACCGTCACTTTTGGTCAATTTATGCATCCTTGCCGAATTAAAGTATTAATTTCTCTAAAAAAAAAAAAAAAAAACTTCCTTTCCCCAAACTTTTTAGTTTAAAATTATGCAATTCAGCTAATGTTTTGTTTTTGTATATGTAAGTTTGTGTTTTATGCCAATTTATTTTATGTTACTAAGTTAGTTCATTAGAATTCTGTCGATCGCCATCCATTTTCATTGGTTAACACGTTTACCTGCTCTGGCATGGAGCCCTGCTCGATCCCCATCTTCAACAATCGATAACAATTCTTGAAAAGGTCCCACTTTGTAAGGTCATGTGCACTGGAAAGCATACAAAACAAACCTCAATGTTCTGTAGACAGAAACTAATTCTGCATTTCCAAGACAAAAATCAGGGAGGGAACTGGTCTCTTACTTATGGAACGCAGTGAGCTTCTTTAGCGTTGAAAGAACGTTATAAATGTCATCATCATCTGCTTCATCGCCCTAGAAATAAGAAAATAAACAAAGACAGAAATTAATATCAAATGCATAAAGGCCAGTCACTAATATTAATGCAGTACATAAGATGAAAAGCACTGAAATGAAGCTGCTCTTTCACCTCCTGCAGTAGGTCTTCTACTGAGTGAGAGAATCTGTCTGTGAGCTCGTCGATGAGTTGGCTGCGAGCAATGTCCACACGGTTCATGATGGTGTATTCTTCACTGCACAAGATGCTGTAAGTCTTGCTACACGCTTCCAGAACCTCCATCTCAGCGTGCTTCTCCACCACCACCCGGATCTGCTTCAGCAGGGCGTCCAGATGCTAAACACAGCCAGAAAGACAGACGAAAAAATATCAGAAAACAACTAAACACTTGAATGAAACACAATGTGTTGGCCTTAGATTTTTGTGTGAGAGTAGTAAGAACTCCAACAAACCTTTTCCATTCGTCCTGAACTGTAGACTTCAAGATCAAAGTACTGAGGGATCTGAAGGAGGTTCGCCACCTTTTCAGCATCAGCCTGGTACTAAAAGCAAAATTTAGGAAGATGGAAAACCATCAGTGGATTATGTGCCATGTCACATTGAACACCTAAAGTGTAGACATCTTTCTTTGATTATGATAACAGCAATTTGGTTCTGTTTTGAACGTACAGTTGTTGTTTTGAAAACTATGTTGTAAGGACCCTAACCCTAACATTCCTGGACCTTAGTACTTTACCTTCGACAGCAGCATGGGCAGAGCAACAATTAAGTGTTCAGTCAGCCTGTTCTTATCGTCAATCTGTGTCTTCTTCTCTTTGGCAGTGAGCACCTGAGGGATGTGCAGAAGAACAACAGAAAATCTTTAAACTTAGTGTCTATAATATGTCTATAGTAAAGACTGATTCCAAGACAACTTACCCTCTTTCCTGTTCCTCTGCCCACAGGTGGATGAGCTTCGGCTGCCTGTCTGATGGTACAGACCATGAGCTCGATCAGTGCGCCCTCATGCCGGTCTCCCAACACTACAACAAAACCCACAACCAGACAGGACTAATGAGTAAACAGAGACATGCTAGTTTCATCCAGAAAGATCTGAAATAAATGTGGGTGGCTGTACCCTCTTCCCCCTGCACAGGGTCCTCCAGCAGGAGCTCCACCATGCAGTCCCAATCTTTCAGCAGATCCTGTGAGCTATCCCATAGACTGTCCACCAGGTATGCTGCATGCTCGTGAAGCTTTCATGCAAAAAGGTATTATGATGGTTAGATAAACAGCAATAACCAGTGTTGGGAAAATATTAGAAGCTAAGAACTGGCTGTCTTTTATGAAGCCAGAATTAATGTTTAAAATAACCCATGTGTAAAGTGAATGTGAAAAACTTTAATAGGCAAGTCATAACATTAAAATTCCATTTTAATTCTCTTTTCTCGAATTCCAAATTGGATTACAATTCTGCATCCTGCTTGTTAAACCAAACTGATTTTAATTTTAAATTTCCTGGCACTCATCCCTGTTAGTAACACATTCTCATTAAAGGGATGAGCTAATAAATAAATGCTCGGTGAATAAAGGCTGTGCATAAAACCATCAAAAATACATTAATTTTTCTCACCTCGCTCTCCAGGAAGAAAAGCACTAGCATTCTTATAAGGTTCCCATTAGGGCTGTTTCGGCCTCGTCTTTTCGCCAAAGCCTCCTCAGCCTGAGGGTCATGCCTGCTAAATAACCTGCAGCCAGACACAAGCAACTGATCAAAACATTGGAGGAGTTTGATGTGCTAACATAATTTTTAAGAGTAAAACGTTGCAGTCAAAAACACATTCATTAATCTCACTTTCTATGAAGGAACTCTCCAGCTGCCACAGCAACAGGACGATGAGCCGAATACACGAGATGATAGACGTTCTCACAGTCTTCATTAGACAAAGCATCCTCACTAACACTACAGGAAAAAGAAAAAAACAAAAGAGAGATTTAAGGATAGAAAGATGTGAGAGGTGGGAAAAGAGTAGTCTCTAATCTTATAAGAAACACAGGAGACTAATTAATATTCTGTAATATGATAATCATATTACTATATTATTTTGCAGTAAATACCTACTACATTTACAGTACTCAACAGTACAATGCAGCATACTATAGTTTGAAATGTTTAATAATGCTCTAATAAATAAATAATTTATAATATTTTAAAATACTTTTTATACAAGTATGTAAATGTATGTGTTTATATAAATATTTATATACACAAAAATAATAAAATAAAATGAAATATTTAACAGACAAAAATCTCTAAAAATAAAGACTGTGTGAAAACTACTTACTGCAGAATCAAAGTGACAAGTCGTATGGCCTCTACTGCCACATCATACTCTTTATCCAATGTCATGGACACAATACGGTCCTGAGAGAAAGGAAGTGACATCATAACATTTCCAAACTGATGCCTTAAGCACATTTTGAAAATTGTAATAAAGGTATGGAGAGATTTAATAAAAGCTGTTACAGAGTATTCAGAATTTTGCATATATGTCACCTTAAATCGATTGGTGAAGAGCTCAAGTTTGGGGAATAGCTCTCTGTTGGTGTAGAGGGTCTGAAGGGCCTTTAGACATTTGAGTCGAACTTCACCTTGCTGTAAAGGATTACATAATTTTATAAATTTAGATCAACAATATTTAATCAACAATGAAAAAATACATAATTGTATATACTACATTATGTTACTGATAACGATCACACACACAGAGAAATACAAACACTTACTCTGTCATGTAGCGTCCATCCCACATACTTCAAGTAACTGTCATTGAGAAAAGCATCACTGTATAACTTCATCCAAACGCCAATTTCTTCTATACAAATAGCTCTGATTTCCGCTATGGCATCTCTGAAAGAAATCACAAGAACATAATATGAAATCCTAAGGATTATGAAACATCTGGTTTCTAGTCATTTGTGATTATTGGATAAGGATTTTAAAAGTCAAAAACTCAAAAAGTACAAATTGCTAATAAATGGGTTTCTACCTGCTATTTGTATGCCACTCACCTGTAACGGTGAACAAAAATACCCTTGAAGATTGAGTTCATCATGTTCTCAATCTCATCTTGGTTTTCTTGGAGCTAGAAGATGAAATAAACAAGAAAACACATTGAAAATCATGTTCATGAGACCATAGAACAAAACTTGGAAGAAAAGGAAGCCATCCCACCTCTTTCCTCTTCTCCAGCAGCATTTCCAGCTTCTCGTTGGCTCTTTTCCCTGCGACCTTATTCCGTTCGGCCTCATACTGCCTCTGTGTGTTATCCTGATTGATGCTCAGGTTCAGAGCAACATTTACCAGGGCTGTCATCAGTTTCATTGCTGCAGCAGAAACGAGACACATGGCAGAAATGAAACACTCAACTGCATTATCGGGTATAACCTGAAGGTTAATGGAGAATGACTGACCTGCCAGCGTGCTGGTGTGTCTAAAGGCTCGGACCTGGGAGTCTGAGAGCCCAGTGAGCAGAGAAATGACGGTGTCCATCATGTATTCATCATAGATGATGCTGTACTGGCACTGACGGATCAGAACCATGATGAACTCACAAAAGTTATATCGGAATTTCTTCCACTGCGGCCCTGCCATTGTGAGAGGGTAGTCGCCACTGTCCTGGATTTGATGAGCAGAGAAAATCATTAACTCATTAACATTTAAGAATTCAGGTGGAAAAAAAAATACAGCCAAAAATATCAACAAACCTCATCAAACTCCTCGGTCATCTTTCTGATAATTTCAGCATTCTGCATGTTCCTGAACATCTCGATTCTTACAGTGCCTGTAATTGTTTGTGAAATAAATGTATACTTTTTTTTTCAGCAAGGTTGCATTAAATAGATCAAAAGTGACATTAAAGGCTTTTATAATGATATGAAAGACATCAAATAAAAGTTGTTCTTTTGAACTTTTAAAGCAGCACAACTGTTTTCAAACACTGATAATAACAAGAAATGTTTCTTGAGAACCAAATCAGCATATTAGAAAGATTTCTGAAGGATAATGTGACACTGAAGTAATTGCCATCACACAAATAAATTCCATTTTAAAACATTAACAGAACATTTTAAAAACGGCAATATTTGACAGTGTTGCTGTTTTACTGTATTTTTGAGAAAATCGTGCTTTTAACACCATTAAAATTATAAAAAATAAAAATCTTACCAATCCCAAACTTTTAAATGGGAGAGAAACTGCAGATTCATATCCCTATTTAAATCAATTTTAATTAATGCTGATTCTCAAAGCATTTAATTTTTTTCCATCAACAGCATATGAGTTTGGTGATTTAAGGGGATAGTTGCCAAATCTTGTATTCTGTGGCTGTACATAGGAATCAAGTGATCAGTTGATTGAGATTCCTCTGTAAACACATGTATTACCTTATTATTAATATAGATGTTTAATAATATATATATTGGTGCATATAGATGTTCCTGGATATAGATGTAATTTAACTTAAAATTGCTTAGATACACAGTCATTTTAGAAAGAATCATGATTCTTGATTAATATATTTTCTCCCCAACCCTAATTCCTATGATTGCTATAGAACATAATTCACAGTTTAAAAAAAGCAACTTTGGAACTGTTGAGAAATAAATTAGATAAATTACCTTTACAGCCAGAACAGTGAATGAAAAAGTTGATTAGATCTAGGAGTGCAAGGTCTCTGTCTTGCTTGTAAGATTCAATCCAGTCATCAATGACGGACTAGAAACAAATGCATGCAAAAAAATAAAAATAAAATAAAGGCACTTAGAACAATTCCACCTCAAATAGTCAGAAACAGACAGCAAGACACGTGTTGTGTTTTACCTGCATGGCACTTTTGCCTTGTTTGACCACCTCAAACAGAGTACTGGGGTCTGTGCCCTCTCCATTCAGATGGGCCACTCCATTCGGCCTCCTCCCGCCTTTATCAACCGGAGACCTTCGGGCCTTCTTACTGGCCACCTGGCAAAAAAAAAAAAAGAGAGATCAGGAAGATTGGCTGACAGCATGCATTTAGGGTTAAAATAAATGCAATCAGCTGATCTGCTCAGCAGTGGTGGTCTTACTCCTTGTTTTCCAGGCCTGCCTCTCTTTTTCTTGCCCTTTCCTTCCCCAGAGTCATCCAGCTCACTAACACTCATGCTCAGACTCACAGTGTCGCCTTGCCCGTCATTTGACGAGTCCCTGCATAGTGTGATGCAAATGTTTATCAACAGTTTATGCACATTTATATTAGCGCCCATCATTTTAAAGTATTTTACTTACTGCAACATAGGAAAGTCTGAGTTGATCATGTTGTGTCTTCTGACAAAACTAGGAGACTTCTAAAGATGAATCACCCAGTAATGGCGTGAATGTGTTTGCGATTCCTTAGTTCAGGCCCAGAATGCTTCAGACCACATAACCTAAGAATTTAGAGAAAACAGAAGCTTTGATCAGGATATGAAGCATAATTAAGTGCAGATAAACAGTACATAAAACAGTACAAAAAGCATTTATTAGATTTTATAAACTTTTGTGTTTTATCCAAATTATAATTAAAACAAATATTTAATATATTAATAAAATATAAAAAAAAAAAAAAAAAAACTAAAATTGCCATTTTAAAAGCATTAAAAAAAATAGTAGCATCACATAGCCACTAGGGACAGCATGACCCATGATTTTCAATGAAACTATAATTCAGGATCAAAACCACAAAAAGATGCAACAACTCAAAATGCAATCATAATGACTACTTATTACAGCAAAATAACATTTGACTTAATTACTTGTACTTGAGGCAAAAAAATAATAATTATATACATTTGACAAAAGACACACTGCCATTAGGGGGCATCCCAAGCATGGCTTTTCCCTGTTGCTGTGGAGACAGCAGAAACCAAGCAGATAGGATGGCTAAACACATTTATGTCAAGTGGAGATGGGATGTATATGGATCTAAATTACATCAGACAATATCTATGCTATTATATATGAAAAGCAAATATTTCCATCCCTGACTGATTTAGAAAATGCACTTGGATGCATCTTCACACATGATTTGATTTTAACCAACACAAGATGGCTCCCCACCCCCAGAGGAGACTTTCCACACTGCAGTAATAGATGTTTCTGTGGATACTGAGGATTGAAAATGCTTGAATCACCACACGTAAGCGTGAAACAGACACAGGATGAAGTTCAACGGGAATGTAAGCTGGAATTCCCAACATACAGGGTTTCTGAGACCGATCTGCTGTCAGATGGTATTCTAAGTGGACATAAGGAGAAAATAAAACCCCTTACTTTGCATCTGTAACACTCCCCTCCCCCATACAGATTTGGATATCTCAGTAAATATGGCCCAGGCCGAAACTCTGGGCTTGTGCTCCGGAAAAAGACTACGCAGTTTTGTAAAACTCAACAGCTGACCATTACATAATCACATTGAGATGGGCAGCAGACACATAAGACAAACAAATACAGAATAAAATAATGCTATTCATGCACAAATAGCTGTAGTTTAGCAGACATGCTGTTTCTCTCTGATGAGTAAGTGTTAAGTGCAGTATGTACTGAGGGTAGAGCTCAGGAAAGAAAATGTAATTTACACCTCAGCGGTGGAGGCTGGTGACAGTGAAGAGAGCTGAATCCTTTTGGGAATACTAGAATATGAATGTCAATGTCAGCAATATACAATGGAGGAACATTCACCAGTTCAATAGCTCATGGTAAAAGATCCTTTCTTTGAAATGATTCTCGACTTCAACTATGAGCAGCAAATCTGCAACTTCCCTCCAATCTTCTGGTATTTAAAGGTTCCGTGTGGAATATTTGTAGCATTAGAAGAACTAAACGGTTTTCCAAACCTGATATTATTATTATTACCACCAATCAGGTTGATCCATCCTAAACTCAGACAACCAAATGTACTTTTAACGCAAGTCAGTCATTTGTTATCACCCCCACGTAGCTTTTTCCAGTTATACAAGTACTCATCCTGTTTATCAGATGGAAATAGATGAATACATTTAAAACTAATATCAGTTTTAGTTTTTTTTTTTTTTTTTTTTTATTAAAAAACAACAACATACAATGCCTTCGTGAAAAACGCATTTGGTTGTTTTAACCTGCATATTCTATCTACCATTTTTTATATTTCTAGAATCATCTCTTCATATAATGTCACTGAATGTCTCAGATTTCAGTTTTAAATATTACAAATATTATAGAATACCAAGCTGTTGTAGAAAGAAACATTCTATTTTACAGTCAGAAATTGTTCATTAATTCTGTAATGATTATTCAGCAAAAGTGTCCAATAACAGTGGGGTTATAAATAGGTGTTCAGCTAGTCATGTGATCTTCAACTGACGGCTCTAATGAAGCGACCTGCTGCATGATAAATAAAACAGGAGGCTATTTACTGAGGAGAAAACTTACTTAAACATAAGAAACCCCATTTACCTGAAAAAGAAAAAAAAAACATTGCATTTTTATTCAGAACATAAACCGAAAAGATGTACAAGAGATCATATAGTGGTCAAGATTAAATGGTTCTCATGGTGAGGTCAAATTGGAAAGAGAAGAGTAGATGAGGCCAGTAATGGCAGAGCACAGAACAAACCCTGAAAGCAACTCAATGGATCAGTGAATGTGCTAATGGGCCTGCAGCTTCTCATCGAGCTGGTAGAGCAAGCAGCACAGATTCATTAGAGTCTGGGGACACAATATTAAATGGTTTGCAGTGTATGATGACAGTCAAATGAGGCTATTCTTGGCACTGGCTGGGTGAGATGCTTTTAAATCAGACCAATTATCTACCATTTCTTGCATCCGATAACTAGCTATTTTCAAGTTCGTGCACAACAAATTTCTTTCAAATCATGCTGGGCACTTAGCTGAATTAGTAATAGGGTTAAATCTGGAAAAGACACTCTGAATCTCAGTATGCTTCAGTTTGGCTTACATCAGACCAAACTGCCCATTCTGAGTGTGTGCTTCATGCACAAACCTCTCATAGCTGCGTCTGATGCTTAGCTTTGATGGTTTTGTTCGATGAAGAGAACCTCTTCATGCTTAGGCTACATAATGACTTTCTAGTTCATCTCTTACTGCTAAAACACATCATCTTTAAGCAGGCAAACATCACCATAATAGATTAAATTAAAGTGGTTTCACAGAAAACATTGCTTTCAGAAGTGCACAGTTACAAAACTGTAACATAATAGTTACACTTTATATCAGTATAATTATTTATTATTAGTGCATTAACATTGTTTCCTGTAGCAAAACTCCTGTATCATTGCACTCAAAATGTAAATCAATCCTCATTGCTAAAATCTACAGCAGTAATGCACTAGAAGTAGCTTTCATAGTAGCTAATCATAACCATACAAACTTGTTCACAAAACAAGGCACATTTTAAACAAAAATCCTTATGTGCACCACTCCCTCTTTCCTTAGCAATTATTTATCCCGGTGTCAGAAAAACGTAGCCTTTTTAACACTGTATGTCTACTATCTGAGATCAAATCTTTATCTATACATCTGTCTTAGTCCATTTGTGGGCTGGTTTAGAATTGAAGATTGTTTATTCAGATCGAATGGGACTGGATTTATATCTCCCTTCATCTGTTCATCTCATAAACACTCGCACTAAGGACAGGCAGCAGTCTCTAATGATCTGTGAAACACTCAAAATAGCTTGACAATTGCCCTGAGAGACTGTGAGAAAAGCAGCGTTCGTTCTTCCAGACACTCATTTCCACCTCAGGTTTAAAAGAAAACTCAATATTTTACAGATCAAATTCTGTCTTATGGTAAATCAAGGTCTTTTCAAGCGAGTGGGCCGCAAAAAGAGGCATTATTGACTTTCTAAATAATGTAATTTCATGTGGCTTGTCAATGAGGAATTCAGCCTTTAGCTAAAGAGCATAAAAAGATCTTGTAGATAAATTTAACATTGTTTGTTTAACCGCTTACACTCTTCCTACTAAACTGCTCACTTGTACACCGTTTTAAACACTGAAAAGGCTTGAATTACAAGGTCTACATAGAATCAGTGCCCATAGAATTAGAACAGCTGTTACTCAAAGTTCTGGAATGTTTATTTATTACATATTTTGGACACCAATATAAGCACAGTACTCTTTAACCATTTTATTTAAATCCATTCCACAAATTTTACCCAAAATCAGCTTAGAAAATGTGGAAAAGTAATTAACTAAATAGAAAGCGATGGAAATTATGAAATTATGCAAACTACAGTGTTACATAATACAATTAAATATGCAAAAAAATGATAATTTGCAAATAAACTGACAATTTGACAATGGGTGTTTTAGAGTATGATATTTCTGTTACTGACAGATTAAGCTTGACTAAGCTCAGATTCAGAGAAATCAGATAATTTTCCTAGTGAACTATCCCTTTAATGTGTTTTGCCTTTTTAGGGTATGCATTCAGTTCTAAAAAGCACAGTACACTATGCTTACTACACTAGAAAATAAATATAGATAGTCAAAACAATGTTTGACTATAGGTACCGCAGAGCTAAACTATTCCATACAGGTTTATACTGTAAGCAAGTCTATTATTTAAACAGACACATTTAATTAACACAAACTTGTCACAAACATACATGCATGTATACACCCTTTCAAACCCGTCTTAAGGATCTCAGAAACATTAAAAGCCCATTCACATCACTATTCATAAATCTACTTAGAAAAAAACTTCTGTAATTAAAACTATTCATTTATCCCACAGGTGATTTGGAGATTTTTCTTATCTCTTAAAGCAACATTCATTGATCTTAGTAACACAGCCAATAAAATTCCAGGATAAGAGCATATGACAGACAGTGAGGGTGTTTCCATGGCAACAACGGCCTCCTGGAATACATGTCACGCATCTAAATTGCTTGCCAAAAACACCCGCACTCAGGAGAGGGCATAATACTACAATAGAAAGGTGAAGTCACGCTAGTTTAATATTAATATGACTATCCGGGTATCATTTATTCCAATAAACATCTG